>NW_017670715.1:224711-459200 GCF_001879085.1 Nicotiana attenuata | reverse complement strand
TATATATATATATATATATATATATATATATATGGGAAAAAGGATACGGCGTTATATACGCACCACCATCTGATCAGTTGGTATATGTTGATGATGTTGCCCACAGTGGCCGAGACGATATGATGGGATGCCCTCAAAGGCTTGATGACATTATGTGCACCTATACCTATGCATGACACGACATTTATATGCATGTGCATGACATTATAAATGTTTCAGAATTTACAAAGTTATACAGATTTATATATCTTTTACATACTGATTTTCATGCCTTACATACTCAGTACATTCTTCGTACTGACGCCCTATTTCACGGGGCCTGCGTTTCATGCCCGCAGGTGCAGTAGGCAAGCTGACGGTCCCCCTTCTTAGGATCCTTGATCAGCGAGAGTTGGCGTGCTCCACTTGATCGGGAGCTGCTTTTGATTTTGGTACGATATATATATATATATATATATATATATATATATATATATATATATATATATTAGAGGTCTGTAGACAGTATGTCTAGTTGGATAGTATGTGGCCTTGCAGGTTTCTAGTTTTGAGGCATATAGTTGTCTACAGCAGCCGTGTCGGCTCGCCCTACGTACGTTGCACGTATATGTACATATGCCTTTTGGGCAGGTTTCCTTCATGTATATTATTCTCGTAATTCAGCAGATGTTATTCAGGTTTATATCTTAAACGCATGCTTAAGGGTGTTCGACAGGTAGGACTCGGGCACCCGTCGCGGCCCATCGGTTTGGGTCGTGACATTTAAGGTACTTCAAAATCCTTAAGGAATCAACTTTCACTATTAGGCGCCAAAAACGCTCTCGGGTCATCCAAAGCCCGAACCGGACATACGCCCAAGTCAGAAATCATAATACGAACCTGCTGGAACCTTCAAATCCGGATTCCGAGGTCGTTTACTCAAAACGTTGACTGAAGTCAAACTTGGCCTTTTAAGCCAACCTTAAGGAACCAAGTGTTCCGATTTCAACCCAAACTCTTCCAAATCCCGAACCAACCATCCCCGCAAGTCATAAATCAGTTAAAGCAAGTACGGGAAGTCTTATTCAAGGGAACGGGATTCTAGAAAGCAAAACGACCGGTCGGGTCGTTACAAATTATATATATATAATTTTTGTTTTAAAAAAACCAACTGCTTTGGGCGGGAAAGAATAATTTCAAATACGGTTGGTATATTTGAAATTTTTTAATTAAAATTTATTTTTGTAGATAATAAGCAAGTATGACTAGGTCTTGGTCAAATATTGACCGATTTCTGACAGAAATTGGATGAAATTTTTATATATTTGTTGTGGGACCACTATTTCCGTTGTCAGAAATATTTTCTTTGGCTTTTGCGACCAATTTACTTATTTTCTGACCGATTTCGGTGGTATTCTATGGACGAATTTTACCAGCTTTCTAGTAGTGATAGGAAATGAAGGAAGTCAGTAACCACTATAATAACTACTAGGTGCATGGCTGTTTTCGGAGTAGTTACTTTATGCTTAATATTTCTTTTATGTTATATGAATCTATAGCATTAGTTATTTTGCAAATCTAAATGCTGTAAACGTGAGATGATGAGATCTCAGTGTTTTATTCACCAGAACACCAGCTAATTTCAACTCATTTGCAGTCACAAGTGATATATAAGCTGGTGCAGTTGCGAATTTATTTTCATTTTTAATACTCAAACAGAAAGAAAAAGCACAATATCATTCTAACCAACAAATGAGATAGGGCAAGAAAACCACCAGAGGATGTGGTGCAGTGGATGAGATTGCTCCTCCCTTAACCAGAGGTCTCGTGTTCGAGCCCTGGGTATGGAAAAATCTTTGGTAGAGAGCGCTTCCCCCCAAAAGGGGCCCTACGCGGCGCAAATCCGGATATAGTCGCGCTCCAATGCGGATACCGGACACCGGGTGGGAAACAAAAAAAAAAAAAATAGGGTAAGAATATTCTCAGCAAGTGGGCAAAGCTTTTGCGGTGGAGCATTAATTAATCTTTAATACTAAATAGTTTCATCAAAATGCTTCCTGATTTGTTATATTCTATTAATTTTTAATATAAATTTATTTCAGAAATTACTATAACATTAATTTATTCCTCTTACGGGCGGAGCACAGAAAGAACCAAAATAGTAGGCAATAGAATATGTTCAGTTTGGTTTTATCTTTCCTTTCCTTTCTGCCTTGCTGTTGGATATATTCTACTATGTTTTTTAGATACCATTGCATAGGATATAGGGTGTGTTTGGTATAACGGAAAATGTTTTTCGTGAAAAATATTTTTCAAAAAAATAAGTAATAATCTTATTCATTTTTCGGTGTTTGGTACGCAAAATAATTTCTCAAGAGTATTCATAAATAATTTAGATACAATAAACGTGAAGCCATAAACTTTTGAACCAAAAACCTTCTGAATCCACAAATTTCGTAAAATTGCGAAACGCTAAACTTTCGAAACCGCGAACTTTCGAACCCGTAAACTTTATAATTTCTAAACTCGTATACTTCCAAACACATAAACCTCCGAACTCATAACTTTGGAACTTGTAAAATTTTGAACCTGTAAACCGAAAGATGAAAAAACTAAATCTGAAAATATATACAAAAAAATATTTTTTCCGGGGGGGGGGGGGGGGGGGAAAGGGTCGGAGAACCGTGTGCAGAAAACGAAAAACAGACATTTGAAATTACAAAAAAAAAAAAGCTTTTTTTTTAGTGCGGGGAGGGGGCAGTGGGGTGCAGAAAAACGAAAAAACAGAAATTAAAAAATTAAAAAAAAAAACTATTTTTTTCGGGGGAGGGGGGTGTACCAGGGTGGGTGGTGACGGAAAAAAAACTGAAATTTAAAAAAAAAAAAAACTTTTTTGGGTTTTGGAGAGTGGGGATGGGAGAGGGTGGGGTTGGGTAGGTGGGTGTCAGGTTGTGGGCTAGATTGGTGAGGGTGGAGAATAGGGTGGGGAAGGTTGAGAAGGTGTATTGGAAAATGTTTTCGCTTCTCTTGATAAGGAAAATATTTTCCTCCAAAATGAATTAATAGGGAAAATATTTTCCAAAACATTTAAGACAACCAAACATGAAAAAATTAAAAAATATTTTCCTTCATACCAAACACACGCATAGTTTTTAAACTTATTAATCTCGTAAGATTACTGACTGCAGTGGCTTGATCAAAGAGAGTTATTTAGCTGTACCTTCAACTATAAAATTGAGTCAAATAATTTGCTTAACTAATAAACATGTTTAAACAATAATCTATAGTGGTTTTCTGCACATGACAAGCTGACCCTGAATCACTGATGGTAGGAAAGTTGTCACGATCCAAAATTCGCTAGTCGTTATGGTACCTAATCCAACCCGTTAAGTAAGCCAATTATTAACTAACCAATTCCAATAAACTTTAATGGGACAAATAAACAAATGAAATTATCTGAATCTTATATTTCCCAAGGACTGGTAGTACGAATAGAGTTTACAAAAGCTTAAATGAAGTAAATACATCATATATATGAAAAGTACATAAATAGCGGTTTACAAATCTAAGACTACCCTAAACAATAGGCAGCTACAACCGGAACACAGGTACATCTTCAATCTCAGCTCCCGTCGATCACAGCAACATCGTCAGCCAAAATATGCACACGAGGTGGAGAAGTGTAGTATGAGTATAACCGACCCCATGTACTCAATAAGTAACAAATCTAACATTAAGTTGAAAGTAGTGACGAGCTGGAACATAGGTCGAGTCCAACACCAATAACCAATAGCAGTTCATAACAATGTAAAGCAAATAATAAAAGAAGTAACTCGAGAATTTAAACTACTCAGCTTTTTCATAATTTACCGAAATAGTTCCGCTTTGTAAGTATATCAGTAAAAACCCAAATCCTTTACCGAAATCGTCGGAAAATATGAGATAGTTTGAAAACTGTAAATTTTCTAAAAATCCTTTCCACAATAAACAAGACATTTCATTTTCTTTCCAGATAGCAAGTGTGAAATACCTATCTATGCCCTCATATCAATATGTGTGAAAAGTCATTAATAACGTGATACCGTACAGCATGAGGAAAATGCATCTCTATCATGTGTGCATGCCAATGCCATGTATCACAGAGACGAATCATGTACTCACTCTCAGAGTACTCAATCTCATTGTATCGTACTTTCCACTCATCATGCTCAATCACTCAGTATTATATATGACCCATATGGCCCAGGGAAGATCCATCCCGGAATATGTACATCACTGACCATCAGTCATTCAGTACCGAGGAAGGCCAATTCGGACCCATGGAGAATATCCATCTCCAAGTATATAAATGCTTCGGACAAGATCCATATCTATGGAAGATTCATCCCTCGATATAATCAAACGCGCTCACTGGCGGTGTGTACAGACTCCGGAGGGGATCCTACAGCTCTAGCGCTATCTTAAGCCAGATCCAGGCATAAATCAATATAACATGTTGCGGCGTGCAACCCGATCCCATAACTGTCACTCATAATCAGGCACTCAGCCTCACTGAGTCATCAATCTCTCCATTCTCACTCACGGGCTAACAATGTCATAAAACTAGCCCGACAACAACGATATGATGTATCAATAAATAACAAATGAGACTCAGATATGATATGAATGCATGAATATGACTGAGTACGAAATATTAGTAAAGCCAGTGAGATGACAACAAGAAATGACCACTATGGGTCCCAACAGTATCGGCATAAAGCCTAAACATGATATCTAGCATGATTGAAAACTCAATTACTTTATCACATGGTGAAAACATATATATCAACAATATAGGGCCGCTATACAGTGCCATGGGAACAACGGAGTCACAATTCACAGGGTGCACGCCCACACACCCGTCACCTAGCATGTGCATAACCATAATACCAATCACATAACACGTAATTAGGGGTTTCATGCCCTCAACACTAAGTTTAGAAGAGCTACTTACCTCGAACAAGCCAATTCCAATACCGAGCAAGCCAAGCGATGCTCCAAAAATGCCATCACGTGCCTAGCGACCTCCGAACGGCTCAAAACTAGCCAAAAGCAACTCAAATACATCAAATAAAGCCCAAGGAAACAATTCCAAATGATAAAGATCAAATCCTTAATCAAAACCCAAAACCGGCCAAAAATCACACTCGGGCCCATGCCTCGGAACCAGACAAAACTCATAAAATCCGACAACCCATTCAATTACGATTCCAACCATACTAGTTTCACTCAATTCCGACTCCAAAACCCTCAATTTCCTCTTTAAAGTTCATCAACCAAAAGCTAAAATCAAAGATAGATTCATGGAATATAACCGAAACCGAGTAGAGAACACTTACCCCCAATACATATGGTAAAAATTGCTTCAAGAATCGCCTCAATCCAAGCTCCATAGCTTCAAAAATGTAAAAAAATGGCCAAAACCCTCAAAATAGAGTACTTTATACTTCTGCCCAGACATTCTCTATCGCGAACGCGACAATACCATCGCGTTCGCGATGAACAAAATAACCTGCCACCATAATACACTTCGCGTTCGCGGTAAACACCTCCAAACGCGACTCACAGCTGGCTCAGACCTTCGCTAACGCGGCTCCGACTACGCGAACGCGATGAAGAAAGGCCTCCAGCTCCCAGCTCAACCCTACGCGAACGCGATCCCTCATCAGCGAACGCGAATAAGACTTGCCCCAACTCTATGCGAATGCGGACCAATATTTGCAAACGCGATGAAGGAAATGCTACTTCCATCAAAATATGCTACGCGTTTGCGACACTTGCCACGCGAACGTGATGAAGGACTGAGACACCAGAAACTAGCAGAACACAGCAGTGGAAACATAAAGGAAAATGATCCGAAATTAATCCGAAACACGCCCGAGCCCCTCGGGACCCAAACCAAACATACGAACAAGTTCCATAACATAACACGGACCTACTCGAAGCCTCAAAACACACATAACAACATCGAAACGATGAATCACACCTCAATACGAATTCAATGAACTTTGAAACTTCAAACTTTCGCAACCGATGCCAAAACCTATCAAATCACGTCCGATTAACCCCAAATTTTTCACACAAGTCACATTTGACATTACGAACCTTCTCCAACTTCCGAATCGGAATCCGACCTCGATATCAAAAAGTCCACTCCCGGTCAAACTTTCCAAAATTCCAACTTTTCGCCATTTCAAGCCTAATTTCTACTACGGACCTCCAAATCACAATCCAGACGCGCTCCTAAGTCCAAAATCACCCAACCGAGCTAATGAAACCATCAAAAATCCAATCCGAGGTCAAATACTAAAAATTCAAACTTGGACAACTCTTTCAAATTTAAAGCTTCCTATTGAGAATCATTCTTCCAAATCAATTCTGAACAACCTGAAAACCAAAACCGACGCTTCACATAAGTCATAATACATCATACGGAGCTGCTCATGCTCGTAAACTATCGAGCGAAGTTCAACTGCTCAAAACGATCGATCAGGTCATTACATCCTCCCCCACTTAAACATATGTTAGTCCTTGAACGTGCCAAGAGTTGTTTTCAAAGCCATCAAACCGCAGTGAAAACTTACTATGCACATACCCAGGGGTGATCCCACGTCACCCTATCTCGTATAGGCCCAACAACACTACATAACTGAAGATCATTACTCCAGCCTTAGCCTATAAGCATTAGAATCCAATTTCCAACATCCGGTATTTCTATAAGATCAGAATCTCGCATCTACACACTGTATAAGTCTGAACAAGCTGTATCAAGCCGTATTCATAACCCAAGATGAAATCACATGATATACCACATAACTCAAACACTCATAGCGATAATTTCTAATCACAGTAGCTGCTCAAAATAACCCATTAACGGTAATAAACCTCATATCAAACAAATCCTCATTCTAAAACCTTCGTACACTGTAGATGATGAAAGAAACACGCAGAAACTCATAACCATTAATCAGATCAACAAGTCACGGAGCTCGCTCTCCTTCGACAAGAACTATAGCAAATCCCTAAGCCGACTTTCGATATCATCCTTCCAACCGTGCTATAATCAATTTCGATAGTATCCATTCTAGGTCCAATGACCTCACCTCATCCAAACCGACCACTCTAGTGACATGGCACATCAATACAATTTAAAGCCACAACTCGTGCAATCTGTGCAACAATAAGCAACATTCCAAATGTATTTAAACATGGAAAATGACTTAAACAAGAGAGCCGTCCCGCAAGCTCAACGTGTACCACCACAACGCAACGCTAAGAACCCATCACACACCGCAGAACCAAAATGCACGAATCTAACACAAAGGATCATACCTCAATATAATATATACCTCAAGCCACCCTTCTCAAAATCAATAACTACACGTAATTCGACATCAAGTACCCAAAGTGCATTACCATAACCACGGGGGAAGCAAATGACACAATGCCACACAAAACCCCAAAAAGCATAACTAATACGCAATCAATCATGCAATACCCAAATACCCATCTCGCTCATATTCCGCTATAAGGCCCCAATAGAACCACACCATGTGTGCATATAACCAAAGAATCACAACTCCTCGTAGCATAGAAGAGTAACTCACAGATCATATCAGAACGGGAATAAACTCAACAACAACTGAATGGCACATCCCTCAACAATAGCAGCATGGAGCCAATTAATCCAACCCGGTGTAGAATACACATCCTAATTGGGCCTACCAATGGTCCCCAAATCAACTCTGGTCATCCACGAATGGATAAATAACCCTCCAACGGTCCACAAAGACCTAACCATAACACATACCATCCTCTGACTAGCTTAGCCAGATTTTTTTACAATCCACAACCACGAAACAATCTGCTCCTAAGAACTCCCAGTCTCCAAATCCGTAGAACACACGAATCACCATATCTTATCCCAACTCCACCGCCCAAATGTCTATCACATCTCTCATACACGATCATCCCACGAGGAGTGCTTCTCAAATTCTTCCGTGCCATATAGCAATATCTAAAAATCGACAGTCGATCAACCAGGAGAATGTCGCAATACCAATGAAGTATCCATAAATCAAAACACAGTGCGCCTTCTGAAATATACACTTTCCTCAAGAAATACCAAATAGTAATATCATTCACCTAGCCATCTGAAATCGTCCATGCTGCCTAAGAATTTTTTGACCTTCCCTTCAGAACTGAACTGTGACCCCTCTTATGCAAATCTCAATCCTACACAACACACCGCATATACCACGCCATCATATAAAAAATACGAGACCTTCATAATCCACTACGAGTCAAAATCAACTACATGCTCAATTAGCCAAGGACCTTCCATTTGATTTTATCCAGGAGAAAAATCACTATACACCACATGCTCCTCACGCCAGCAGGAAATATACACCTCAAACCGTGGTAAAAACCATTGAGAACTCTTCGAAGCCCATTTGCACCTAACCAAGCTATCAAAACCGAATCTCTCTAATTCAACCAAGCCACGCAAGTTGCCAAAACCCAAGAGCATTTCCATGAAGCACCTGTAGAAACCCACCACATCATAAGCACCCAAGAACCGCTTATATCCATTACTATGTTGATCCAACTTACTATCAAGTTGTCCTAATTCTTTGAGTTCCTTCCGAATTACCCTAAAGTTGACACTTCTCCTTTCCAGAACACCACGACCTTTATCCAAAGCTCACCATAAGAGATTCTAGAATAAAACAACAGTGCCCTAGCGCCATAAGCCACTGTATTCCCCCTTGAGCACCCCAAAAGTATCACGTTTCTGAAGTCGTTTTCTTTAACTTCCTGGTACTGAAATGTAGAATCCATAAGAATATAGAAATGCCACAAGTCTTGACACCATCTAATGAAAAATCTCAGGCCCTAGACATATACAAATCCTGAAAATTTCCAATTGCTACGTTTAAATCTTGAATCCATTAGAACCATTCTCAACATTCATCCACTCTACTCAAATCTCAATTAAACCGACTAAACGGTCCGAACGACCCGTGCCCAATTAGCACACCAACACCCTGAGAAGTAATCCATACCTCTAAGCAACCGAGTAAATCCCTAGTCCATGCACACTACGTCCTTTACGTATAACAACTCAATTATTCCATGTTTCCCATATACTCATAAAGTGTAATATATCATGCATCCAGAAATTCCCCTGCTTAATTCATCCTCAAAAACAACATCTGCAAGTCATAACCGATCCACAAGTATGCTTCAGACTGAAACCGATACGACACGTAACCATACAGTCAAGTCGTCGATAGCAGACTCCCCCACTTAGCTCAAAGCCAATGAATAAAGCATCTGATAACTTACAATACCTATACTCTATTGCTTCTAAAATCCTGCACCAAAATTCAACTAAATCTCTCATACGCTCGTGTAACACAAACCATATAACATCTTAATTCATTTGCAAATCCTGCATTCACCCTTGTAACAATCAAGCCAACTTCCACAAGCGATCCAAACTCAAATTGCACTACATATAATTCACTGGTAAAAGAGAACTCTCAACCAAACAACATAGGCATCACACAACCTCAGGGTAACCCGCAGGAGATAACCCACCTGCTTAGCCTCAATCTGATATCTCTTCATGCTCTTTCCACAACCACAACTATAACGCAATCGCCTAATCTTTCTGAGTCTGAGCTTATAACAAGACATGAAAGTCTATTTCACTCTACAATTAAACAATATGAAAAGTCCTTCAACACACCCATAACTCGATATTATACGTCAAACTAAGACGAAAATCGAGCACCAAATTTACACCTCAATCAAACTCTTTTCGTCAAAACATAATCTATATGAATACATCCCGCAGTCCCATCCTACTCATCATATAGCCAATCAACCACTCATCTAGTCACCCATTCCACTAATAGGGACACTATCGGACTTATAAGTCCTAAAAGCACGTGCTCACACAATCAAAATCTCTGTGATCAAGCTACAGTCAAAACCCGACCTCAAGTCCTCCAGACTAGCCCATTATCAGCATACTGAAATCACATCTCGCACCTCATCCATAGAATCACAAACCGTCGATGCACAGCTGATACCGAGTGCTCATGTGCGGAATTCAAACGATTACGCTTAAAGATGAATCGATGTTGCACGATCAGGAAAGAAAGTTGGGAATTATATCCTAAATGCCCTGTAGCCTCTCGAAGATAGGTATGGACGTCATTATACCGATCCGCAAGACTCTACTAGACACTTGCTCATGAATTGTCGACCCAATAAACCTAGAGCTCTGATATCAATCTGTCACGACCCAAAATCCACTAGTCGTGATGGCACCTAACCCAACCCGCTAGGTAAGCCAACTAATAACTAACCAATTCTAATAACCTTTAATGAGACAATTAAAGAAAAGACATTATATGAATCTTATACATTTCCCAAGGACTGGTAGTACAAATCATGAGCTTCTAAGAATAGAGTTTACAAAGCTGAAAGGAGGTAACTACATCATCCATTTGAAAAGTACATAAACAGAGTTTTATAAATCTAAGGCTACCCTGAACAATAGGCAACTACAATCGGACGCAGGTACATCTTCAATCCCAGCACCCGTCGATCACAACAACATCATCAGCCAAAATTTTGCACACGAGGTGCAGAAGTGTAGTATGAGTACAACCGACCCCATGTACACAATAAGTAACAAACCTAACCTTAGGTCGAAAGTAGTAACAATGTGGAATATAGGTCGGGTCAAACACCAATAACCAACATCAGTTCATAACAATGTAAAGCAAATAATAAAAGAAGAAACACGGAAATTTAAACTGCTCCGCTTTTTCGTAATTTCCCAAAAATAGTTCCGCTTTGTAAGTATATCAGTGAAAAACTCAAATCCTTTACCAAAATCATCGGAAAATATGAGATTATTTGAAAATTGTAACTTTTCTAAAATCCTTTCCACAATAAATAAGACATTTCATTTTCTTTCCAGATAGCAAGTGTGAAATACATCTCTATGCCTACATATCAATAAGTGTGAAAAGTCATGAAAGACGTGGTACCATATAGAATGGGGAAAATGCACCACTATGCATGTATGTCATGTGTGCATGCCAATGCCATGTATCTCATAGATGAATCATGTACTCACACTCTCAGAGTACTCAATCTCATTATCTCACACTTTACACTCATCATGCTCAACAATATATGGCCCACACGACCCTGGGAAGATCCATCCCGGAATATATACATCACTAACCATCAGTCACTCAGTACCGAGGAAGGCCAATCCGGCCCCATGGAGAAGATCCATCTCCAGGTATACAAATGCTTCAGACAAGATCCATGATCAGGGAAGATCCATCCCTCAATATAATCAACCGCGCTCACTGGGGGTGTGTACAGACTCCGGAGGGGCTCCTACAGCCCAAGCGCTATCATAAGCCAGATCCAAGCATAAATCAATATAACATGCTGCGGCTTGCAGCCCGATCCCATAACTGCCACTCATGATCAGGCTCTCACCCTCACTCAGTCATCAATCTCTCCAGTCTCACTCATGGGCTCACAATGTCATGAAACTAGCCCGACAACAATGATATGATGTATCTATAAATAACAACTGAGACTAAGATATGATATGAATGAATGAATATGTTTGAGTAATATATAAGTAAAACCAGTAAGACAACAGCAAGAAATGACCACTATGGGTCCCAATAGTATCGGCATAAAGCGTAAACATGATATCTAGCATGATTGACAGCTCAATTACTTTATCACATTGTGAAAACACAGATATCAACAAGATAGGGCCACAATACAGTGCCTGTTGATTCCCAATTTTTCCCTTATTTTTTTAAAATATACATATATACTTTCAAAATAGTGCATATGCATCATCATTTGATTTACAGGCATGCACAAGTATTTTTCATAATTTTTCATAATTTTTAAAGACTTTAAATCAATTTGTTTCTATATGTTATTATATAAATATCCAATAATTACCCTCCAAATTATTCTTTATGATGAGTTAATCATCTAAACTTATCATTTATACCAGCATAATGTTTGAGTACTGCTCAGTGCATTTTTATAATTATATTTACATTGTACTAGGCTAAATTGCACATTTTATTATAATAGCTCATATGCATGTATAATTACATTATTTATATAGAAAATAACTTTTTATATTTTTAAAATGTTAAATAATTATTTTAAATCATTTCTATGCACAAGTGATATTTTTGTTATTTGTTAATTATTTTTTATAAATTATTTATTGGTTATATTGGGTTTTTAAAATATAGCCCCCTAAAACATCAATTTCGGACCTATGCACTACCCAATTAACCCAGCTCAAAATACCAAGCCCAACACCTTTACACCAGCCCAATAGCTCCTGAGCCCAAACCAAACAACCCCTTACTAAAATTCGGCAGGTACCCATTTTATATGATCCGCTCCGTTTACCCTTTAATCCCAGCCGTTGATCTCTCAAGATAAACGGCTCCCATTCATCCCACCTCTTTAGACCTAACAAAACACTTAACCCTAATCATTTTACACCATCCGCCGTCCTTAAACTCTTAAATGCTCTCTTCCTCTTCTGAAACCCTAGCGTCGTAATCCTGTTTTGCCCCTTCGATTCCAACTCAGAGATGGAATCCATAGACGATTTCCTTACCTCATTTGTCGTCTCCTATTACTGGTTAGCCTATTATGGTATTACATAATCACTTGCCTAACATGGCAAGTGGATCTCTCTTGCTGTGAACCAAATATGGTTCGA
Organism: Nicotiana attenuata; assembly: GCF_001879085.1. Lineage (NCBI taxonomy): Eukaryota > Viridiplantae > Streptophyta > Magnoliopsida > Solanales > Solanaceae > Nicotiana > Nicotiana attenuata. Next base: position 446,374 of record NW_017670715.1, on the reverse strand, counting down.
ACCTTCACTTCTTTCCATCTATGTTCATTCTTCGTCTCTTTATGGTACAAATCTCTGAGATTCTTTTGATTCTGTGTTTACCCTTAAAATTAGGGTTCAAATCTTTTAAGACCTGTTCAATTTTTTGTTCTTATTTTTGTTAAAATCTCACCGCATGTCTATTTTCTTTGCGATTTTTCCGTTAAAAGTTTTGCCTAATTTATTTTCTCAACAATTAGGGCTCAGATCTTTTAAGATCTATCCTAGTTCTATTTTTGTTGAGTATGTCCTTTGATGTTCCCTTATATTCGTCTATATGCACTCTATTGCGATTTTGGTGAGTTTGCTGACCAGCTTATTTGCCCTAAAATTAGGGCTCAGACCTATTATGATTCCTATTTCTTGTTCAATACTTTCCCATAGCTATCTATATGCATGTTATCTTCCGTTGATTATTCTAACTGATTTTACGTACCTTAAAATTAGGGTTCCAATTCTTATTTCACTTTTCTTACTGATTTTGTCTATCTGTTCTTGCCTTAATTATTACCTGAGAATCAGTAACTCCCAGCCTTGTTTGATTATTATTATACGCATCTATGCACTTGTTACTTATGATTTACCTTAAATAAAGCTCAGAGTTTTCTTCCCTTAATTGACTATTAGATGTTTCCTTGATTGATTATTGCCATATTTATGTGCCTAGTCTAGTGCTATTTAAGCCTTCTCCCCTTTCCCCTTTAGACAGACTCGAACTCTCAATATTCTCACTAAGGAATCTAGGGCTTGGCCGGCTGAGAGACAAGGCCAAATATTCTGAATCTCAACTCCGTGGTATTACTCTGGTTTGCTTGCTTAACTGATGAGTGACTATCCTTTGCCATTTCATCGCTATATATCCTTGAACTATATGTACAATCCAGCATGTTTAAAGTGCATTCTGAGCATGATTCTGCCTTTCTATATGATTCTCTTTTAGTCCTATAGTTGATATTGTTAGTTCTGAGATTGGTTATCTTTGAATAATATGAATCCTCTTAAAGGATAACTTATTGTTTTAACTTGTCTCTTGCATACTGTTTGCTAGTCCTGAACTTGTTCTGAACTTAGTATCCTTAGGGTACTAGTAGCATGAAATTAGTTCATCAATCCTAACTTTGCAGAGTTGTACTGTTACCTAATTCATGTGCCGTGCTAAGAGGTCTTGTATCCCTCTGAATTCATGTGATAATCTGACTGTTTGCCTTGGCACTCTGCCTAAATGTTTCTGTGACTAAACAAGGGTGTCCTAAATGTTTGCATGCACACTTAGTGTAATCAGGTCTTTTCTGACTTAACCTGTTTGAAACTGTGTACTTTGCCACTCTTGTTTGTTCTCTTAATACCATTATGCCTACATGTTTGTGTTCTAAAATCTTTGCTATGGTAGTCTTATCCTGAGAAATCCAAACTGTTTTAAATCAATCCCTACCTCTTTTATATGTTGTTACTCCTTTTAACGAAACTCCCAATCTTAGTCCTTTAGGTTCTATCCTCAACCACCACAGTATGAGCAGTGCTCAAGGTCTATGTGAGACTCTCGTGAACTTTGACACACTGGGAACTGGTTCCTAATATCTTTCAAATCATTTCTGAGTATGTGGTTCTGGTATGAGCATTGCCCTGGGTCCCCGAGGCCCTTGGGAACTTTGACACACTTGAAGCATGGTTCTATATGTGTTATGGGTGAATCACTCGTATTTGGCTATGTTGTACCTATGAAATAAGCTTCGAAGTTGATTGGTCTGAAGGCCTGGTTCCCAGGTTTATTTGGGCCTAATGAAGTCTCCCTATAGTATAATTTTATTACTGTTATGTTATTCATTCATTATCTGGTCTGTAATAATTTTGTAATAAACAGATTCTGGGGTATCTAGTAAAATCGGGGGAATTTCTTATTTCCTTTGTTAAACTGGGTAGAAATCCTGCCTATAGGACTTTCATTGGTGATGTCAATTCTGCTTAAACCCGTATGAGCTTTATATAGTGTGTACATTAGAAATCCTGCCTATAGGACGCATCAATATGTGTTAGCAATCATGCCTATAGGACTCCCATGTTTGATTCAATTGTTTGTTGGGAATTGTTTACCGTGAAAATTGTAACAACAATTAAATTTGTAAATGGGATTTTAAAAATACGTGATCTATTCCCGAGCTAGTTTGTAAGGGTGATTTGTGATAAAACGTGAAGTAAGACAATAAAGATCGAGTTAGCCAAAGCGATGATCGAACCAGTAAGGGGACGTTCCTAGGCGTAGAGCAAGCCAGTAGATACCTCGGGCCAGGCCTCGAGCCTATCTCGGTCTCATCGAGGGTAATCGGGAAGGGGGTAACAGATAAAGTTATAAATAAGTAAGGCTCTTGTACTATCAATTTCGAGCTAAATAATGAAGAACAAACAAAGAAACTATAAAATGCTAAGGTGACCTCGGGGTCGATGAACACTGATAACTTAGAAGAAAGAAAGAGAGAGAGAGATATTATTGCATTATGGAGAAGTGGAGCAACATCAGCCCCTTACAAGGTGGGGCGAGTCCCCCTTATATAGGCGAGGGGACTTAGTATAGTACGTATATATTATTTACAAGAGTAGGAAGATGGGACGGCTTGACGCAAGTCCTCTCAGTAGGCTATAGATAGACCGGCCCTGTCAGGTGTAGCCATGTGCTTAAGAGACCTTTTTTCTTATCCTGACCTTGGGCCCTGCTTCCTTCTATTCGGACCTCGATGAGCCTTGAGGCCGAGAACTTGATCGAGGCCTTCCACCCTCGGGGTCTCGGGGAAGGCTTCCAAAATTGTCTTGATAGCAAAAATCAAGTCTTCTAATTTTACCGCGTACAAGAATGTGTACAATTTCTGCCCTTGTGCTGCTTGATAGATATCATGCTTATAGAATTTAAATCAATTCAGTAATAGATATCATGCCTATAGGATTAAAATCAGTTTCAAACCTAGAGATCATGCCTATACGATTTAAGTCGGTTCAGTAATTAGAAAGCATGCCTATAGGATTAAAGTGAAATACAAGGCTGTGAAACATGTCTATGAAGCTAAAATCAGTGTGCATCTAGAAATCACGCCTATAGGGTTAAAACCAGTTCGACATTAGATATAATGCCTATAGGATTCTACTAATTGTTCTGAATACAATCGCCACTGCCAATCACTAATATGCCTATAAGACTAAAACCACAATTCTGGATTTGTAACTGTGATTTACCATTATTAATCACTGCATGAAACGCCCAGATGTCGTACTAAATAAAATCAGTAGGCAAAGTAATAGGCCTTAACACTCGCATTAATGAAATTGTTTCTATATATCACTGCTCGATTGTCTTCTCACATAGATATCCTGACTATAGGATCCTGCGATCAATAAAACCTGCTAATCAGTTGCGAGCATTTGTTGTTTATGTGTGGAGGTCAATATGAGCCCATATCTGTTTTTTATGTAAAAATTCCTAATTGTTTTGTTTGTCGCCTAGTTTTTACAATTTGAGCAACCCAGTCTTAGTCTAGAACCACCCCAAATAGAAGTCCTAATGCCTCCAAGACCATAGGTAAGGGACGGGTAGTGCACGCATAGGAAACGCATTAGAATCAACTAGAGCGCTTTAAGTAACAACTTAAAGATAGTAATTGGGTAGCAGGAGATGATAGTCTGTGCCCGTTGAATAATATGAGTGACACCCCATCTCGAGGGAGTTACAAAGTATTATATATGTTGCACGGGGTAATCCTTTAGGCTACAAAAGTTAGGACCCCCCATCCCTATTAAGTAATTCTCTAGCCTCTTTATTAGACTAATTCATAAATTAAGTTCGGTCGGGCCCCACCATTGTGGACCTCGAGGGGTACCTAACACCTTCCCCTCAAGGTAATTTCGAGCCCTTACCCGATCTCTGGTGATGCAAACTGGTATGATATGAGTTATCTGCTCTAGGTGCCCTAACGCACCTTAATCCGTTAGGTGGAAACTCTAACCAATTCCTTTTCCCTACCCTCTCAAAGGAGTTGTCGAAATGTCGAAACCCGATTTCGCGAGAAAAAGGGGGCACGACAGCATGGCGACTCTGCTGGGAATATCTTAAGGTTCTTACCATTATGAACTTGATCTACATGAATTAGTCTTTCCCGATAAGCGTGTTTTTGTTGTTTTGCTTTTGTTTGCTACATGCACATCCTTTTCCCTATGTTCCCTTTATATGAACTCACATGCAATTTACAACGTGTGTTTCCCCTTATTTCCTAATCATGTTTGCGACTTTCAATTTTGCTATATCATGTCTCCCCAATCCTTACCCCCTTTATTTGCTTTATTCCTTCATTTCACAAACTAACTTCTTCCCTATTTTTCTTTCCTTTATGTCTTTATGTTTATTCAATACTGCATTTATTTTCAAACATGTGAAAATACTTGACAATGTGTTATTTTTTTACATAATGCACGCTCAACATCATATTCCACTCGTGCGTACTAATACCATAGCGGCACTTTATGAGTGTCCGAGCTCTTCCTAAAATCACCTTTAAATTTGGAAATGCGTATTTGCGGTAAAACTAGTCGATTAGCGGTGCAATCGACGGTTCCGTGCCTTTCCCTCTCAAGTTGTCCGCTTGAGGGTACCAGTCTAGACTTCTATAGAAACCTTACTATGATAATGACTGTACATGCATCATGATCAAACCTAGCCTGGGTTAATATGTTGTCCGCATAATAACCCTCTAAGAAAAACCTTGTCCAAAGTTCACCGGGATTTCCATAATCCCAACGGGCGCAACCACGATATGTGCATTATTTGGAGAGATAAATGCCGACATGCTAATCGTTAATGTGTAAGTAGTCGAATCCGGAGGGGGCAAGGGTCTAACTCTGTTTATTTTTGCAGAAATGAGGCATGAAGTCCCCAGGTTCGGCATGGTCCGAAGTTTACCACCGTTATTGTTGGATTGGTGGGAAAACCTTTCGCCAAGCGAAAAAAATCACGTGAAAAGGGTTCTTGGAAATTTACCCTCCTTATTGGACATCCAACCAAACAACATGTTGATCGAGGCTATTACTATGTTCTGGGACGGAGAAAGGGCTGTATTCCATTTTGGCAATATAGAAATGACTCCTCTTTTGGAGGAAATACGAGGATTCACTGGGTTACCATGGGATAGTCTCGGTTTACTAGTACAAGAAAATCACACGACCAGGGGGTTTCTGAAGATGATAGGTCTGAGAAAGAATGATGATGTGCCTAAAGAAGTCCTACATACCCTTCGACTTCCTCTATGAATGATATGGACACAGCAAATCTTACTGTATCTTTCATGATGAATTCTCCATCACTTCCCTAGGTTGGACTCATCGTAGGGTTTTTGTATTCATCGTCTGCTTTCTGGGTATGATAGTGTTTCCAAGCCAAGGGGACAAAATTCACACCAAGTTGACCATGGTAACCAAAGCATTAATGGAGGGAATTGAGGGACAAACATACACTATTATTCCGATGATTATCGCAGAAATATACCGGGCTCTGGATTGTTGCGAGAAAGGGTTCAAACATTTTGAGGGTTGTAACTTGCTACTGCAGATTTGATTGTTAGAACAACTTCAGAGGGGCCAATACCGCCAAGAGTTTCCACGAAGACCATGGAATGATCACATAGCTTTCCACCATCCGAAAAGAATGACCTTTATCCCAGACAGGTTTGCACAGCCAGAGAATGCTACAGAATGGGCACATTTTTTCAGCAATTTGACCGAGGACAAGGTTCATTGGATGTTCGAGTAGTTCCCTACTAATGAATTCATCATCGGATCCAGGGATGTTCCGCATTTGGTGTTGATTTGGTTAAGGAGCATACATCCTTATGTTCCTATCAGGGTCATAGGACAAGCTGGTAGAAAACAAGTCATACCACGAGTCTCCAAAATGAGTCATTACAGAGCCAATTTTTAGGATGATGCCATTCCATACAAATGTGAGGCCCAGCACATGTGGCATTTGAAGATTATCGTGGAAAAGGACACCATCGAGACAGATCGATATCATGCAGGTCATGTGTACTTCTACCCATCATGGTTAGAAGATAACATAGCAGGACCATGGATTAGTCAAGGAAATAGGGTCATAGATGAGGCTGCTGAAGCACAAGTAAAGTATGAGAGGCTACGCAAAAGAGTCCTTGAATCCGAATCCAGGCATTTGGAACAACACAAGTTCGACATGGAGTCAATTAACGAGTGGAGGGAAATAGCTACAAGGTCGACAGAAAGGTTGGAGTATTTGGAGCAGGGTCTAATGGAACTAGAAGAGAAGATGAGGAAAAGGGTTGTAGACTGTCAAAATGCAGAGGGCAACGAAGGAGGACACCTAGCGAGGGTGTACTTGCTATTGGACATGCACGACCTGGGAAATCTGATCGACGGAGCCAAAAGGGTCAAATATGGAAAATGTCCCTCTGGGACCAAGTAGATTAGGTTTATCTGTTTTTTGAATCGTTTTGGAATTTGAATGTAATAAGGCAAAATTGGTAACTCATTTATTTATTGTCGTTTTTAGGTTCGTCTTATTTATTACATTAATGAAATGAGGCATATATCGGCATTAAAATCTCTCCAAATCTACTTGTAGCTAGGCATACCTCGGGCACAACGAGGTTCCCCAAATTAGGACACGAATTTACATTCCTGCAAAATGTGTTTAAATACTGCAAATACTTTTCAGAATCCTCACTGACTGGTTTACCTTTTTGCATTTTTCTTTATTTCGATTAATCCCATTCCCTAAGGTTGGTTCGCACATACTGGCATCGTCAGCATATCACACCAGATCCAGAGGCCCTCCACCTCCTCCTCATCCAAGCAATCCGAAAAGCAAAGGAAAAGCTAAGATGGATGATATAAGTGGTGTCAGGAAAGACAACGCTACACATGCTGAGAATATTGAAACTTCAGACGGTCGGAGTACCCCGGCACATAATGATTTGGTCCTACGGTTGGAGCAGAAGATACTAGAATTGCAAGGGGAGCTTGAGCAGGTCCGCAATCTGGCAAACCTCTCCCTCACCCTAAACGTCCCCGATCTTAACCAGCAAAATTCTCAAAACCTAGCACCTCCTCAAAATACACTAAACCAACGTCCATAAAATCCTCCCGCACCCCATCAATACGCAACACCTCCCCAAAATCCTAATCCTCCACCAGTACCAACACCCCCTCAACACCAGCATCTCCCGACTCAATACCCACAAACCACAAACCATACTCCTCAGAATACCCCACAACCTATCCCTGATCCGCAAAATTCAACTAATGATCACGACTACACTCAAACCCCTATCACCCACCAAAACAATCTCATATACGTAGAAACCTTATCCCCCCGCCTCCGCTCAACCCATCTCATACACACCAGAATTCGCCGAGAAGGACCTGCTCATTAAGAATATGGCGGAGGAGCTCAAGAAGCTCACAAGCCGAGTCTAGGGTGTTGAAGGAGGCAAAGGAATTGAGGGTCTGAATTATGAAGATCTATGCATTCAGCCAGACGTAGAACTGCCAGAGGGTTACAAACCTCCCAAGTTCGAGATGTTCGACGGGACAGGTGACCCAAAGGTACATTTGAGAACATACTACGACAAGCTCGTGGGAGTTGGGAAAGATGAAAGAATTCAGAAGAAGCTATTCATGAGGAGTCTCACTGGAGACACCCTATCTTGGTATATTAGTCAAAATCCCAAGAAGTGGGATAATTGGGTAAGCATGGCATTGGACTTCACGGACTGATTCAGGTTTAATACAGAGAATGCAACGGACATCTTCTACATACAGACCCTCAAGAAGAAACCAACGGAAACTATCCGTGAGTATGCTACTCGATGGGGTCAGAAGCTGCAAAGGTTAAGCCGGCATTGGAAGAAGAGCAGATGAACAAATTCTTCGTCAGGGCCTAGGATCCACAATACTATGAAAGGTTAATGGTCATCGAAAATCACAAATTCTCCGACATCATCAAATTCAGGGAAAGGATTGAAGAAGGGATCAAGAACGGGATGGTAACTAATTTGAGGCATTGCAGGCTACGAACAAAGCATTTACAATTAGGGGGTATATCAAAGAAGAAAGAAGTAGGGGCAGTGATGGTAGCCCAAGGTCCAAAATCCCCACTCACATACCAAACACCTCCACCTACATACCAACCTTCACCTCCCAGATATCCTCAACCCGCTACCGCCTATCACACTTATAACACCCAACCAGCCTATTACCATTCACCTCCAACCCGTCAAAACTATCAAAAACCCAGACCCAATTTCGATCGTAGGCCGCCCAGACAATACACCCCTATTGCTGAGCCCATCGACCAACTATATGAAAGACTGAAGGTTGCCGGATATGTCACCCCTATTCCCGCTGTCGCCATGGAAAGCTCCTCCCAATGGGGCAACCCGAACAAAACATGTGTGTACCATTCCGGCATGAAGGGGCACACTATTGATGAATGTCGCACTCTGAAAGACAAGATTCAGACCCTGATTGATACCAAAGTCATACAAGCAAAGGAAGTCGCACCCAATGTCCGCATCAATCCCCTGCTAGATCATAGGGGTGAAGGAGTAAATGTGATAGAAACTGATGAAGAATGGGATCCTGAAGGATCATTTGGGCTTATTCAGGAAGGTGACGACCCTTAGAAGCCTGCAGTCACACTCACTCCTATTGTTGTACAGATACAACCACAAGTCGTAGTCGAAGTAGCCACATCAGCTCCGTTTGAAATCGAAGTGATAGCACATGCGACTACACCTGCTCCATTTGAAGTAGAAATAGCCACACCCTTCACTGTGACGGTAGCATCCACACCACCTTTCAATTCCAACACCATACCTTGGGATTATGTTGCCGAAGATAGGAGAAAAGGAAAAGAAAAAATGGAAGAGTCTGGTCTGCACAGGGGATGACCACAACTGGAAGAATCTATACACCCAAAAATTTAGGGGGAACAAGCAAGGAAGTTGCTGCCAAACAAACCATCATTGAAACTGGTCCAGATGATCCCTAGAGAAAAGTACATGCAAGAGAATACTCTGTTGTTGATCATCTGAACAAAACCCCTAGTCAGATTTCCATTCTGTCACTGCTACAGATTCTAAGACTCATAGGAATGCGTTAACGAAAGTGTTGAATGAAGATTATGTTCCCAATAACATCACCAGTGGAGAAATGGACAACATGATAGGGCAAGTACTGGAAAGCCACAAGATCACCTTTCACGAAGATGAATTACCACCTGAAGGACTAAGTCACAACAGAGCACTGCACATCACAGTACAGTTTGAGGACAAATTTGCGCCAGAGTCCTAATAGATGGGGGTTCAAGCCTCAACATTTGTCCATTGACTACTCTGAAAAGGTTGGGTAATGATTTCCATGAGATACGAGCAGGGAGTATGAATGTGAAAGCATTTGACAGGTCCCAAAGGGCCACAATTGGGGAAATTAACCTTTGTTTGCAGATGGGCCCGTCTTGGTTTGATGTTGAGTTTCAGGTATTGGACATATCTGCTACGTATAATCTTTTACTGGGACGACCCTGGATAGACGCTGCTGGAGCTGTAGCTTCTACGCTATACCAGGCTGTAAAGTTCGAGTGGAACCATCAGGAGGTAATCATTCATGGAGATGGAAGTAATCCCATTTACACCAGTCAAACCCGGTTATTGAAAATAGAAGAAAGTTGGGTGGAGAAACTTATCACCGCATCGAGCGTGTCAATGCAATTGAGAAAGATAAATGGTGTAGCAGCAAAATAGAGAGCATACTGGCATGGTCAGGGTATGAACGCGTTAAAGGTCTCGGTAAGAATCTCCAGGGTATCACTAAGACAATACAACCAGAGCGTCACGGTACCACCTTTGGACTGGGGTATCAGTACACCTGGCAGGAGTACGATGATTGATCACCGCCATGGCATGGCCCTTACTACCCTCTTGAGCAGCCAGTGCCGCATCTGAGTCAGACCTTTCATCAGGCCGATACAATATGGGGATCTGAAGAAGAAGAAACTTTGGCTGGGCTAAGGAACCTGTTTCTAGAAGACGAAGACATGGATTGCAATGCGATAGTTGAGGAGGGGGAGGATGAAGAAGGCTTTACCATTCAGACGGTGGAGAGGGGAGCATTTCTCAGGAACTGGGCCGCCACACCATCAAGGGCCAAACGAGTCCCGGGGTAGCATAGCTACTAATGTTATTCGGAAAAAAAACAAGTCTTTTGAGCATTTAGTTTTGAAAACACCTTTCTTTCAGTATTTCATTTTGGAAACATTCTTTTGAAGTCATCTAGACGATATTTTTTTTAACGTTTCAGCATTTATCAAATAATTTGATGTTTTATTATCGTTATCTTTCACATTTTTCTTCTACAGCATTGCTATTTCTTACCTTGATGAACCAACGACTGTGACATGTAATGAGACAATTGACTCGGAAGAAGAAGATGAGATACCTGAGGAAGTTATCAGAGAAGTTGAGAATTTTGAGAATAAGCCTAAGTCCAACCTGGACGAAACCAAGACGGTCAATTTGGGAGATTCTGAAACCATCAAAGAAACTCGCATAAGATTCACCTGTCACCGTTAGAGAAGAAAGAATACACTCGTTTCCTGAAAGAATATGAGGATATTTTTGCATGGTCATATGATTACATGACCGGTCTGAGCACATCCATAGTGGCTCATAAGTTGCCTACCAATTCAATGTGTCTGCCGGTGCAGCAGAAACTCAGAAATTTCAAACCAGACATGAGCCTAAAAATCAAGGAGGAAGTCACTAAGCAGATCAAAGCCAAAGTCCTCAGGGTAGTTGAGTACCCAACCTGGCTAGCCAACATTGTACCGGTTCCGAAGAAAGATGGGAAAGTCAGGGTGTGTATTGACTATCAGGATTTGAACAGAGCAAGTCCCAAGGACGATTTCCCACTACCGAACATACACATTCTGATCGACAATTGCGCCAAGCATGAACTCCAATCCTTTGTAGATTGCTTCGCGGGTTATCATCAGATTTGGATGGACGAAGATGACGCAGAGAAAACAACTTTCATTACACCATGGGGGGTGTTTGCTATAAAATGATGCCATTCGGTCTGAAGAATGCTGGAGCCACCTATATGAGAGCCATGACGACCATCTTCCATGATATGATACACAAGGAAATAGAGGTATATGTTGAAGACGTCATCAAGTCCAAGAAAGCCACAGATCACATAGCAGACTTGAGGAAGTTCTTTGACCGGCTACGGAAGTACAATTTAAAATCGAACCCCGAAAAATGCGCATTCGGGGTTCCTGCCAAAAAATTACTAGGATTCATCGTCAGCCGCCGAGGAATCGAGTTGGACCCGTCAAAGGTTAATGCTATCCAAGAGTTACCACCACCGAAGAGCAAGAAGGACGTGATGAGTTTCATGGGATGCCTCAATTACATCAGCCACTTCATAGCACAATCCACACTAATATGTGAACCAATCTTCTAAATGTTGAAGAAGGATGCTGCAAGTAGTTAGACCGAGGATTGTTAGAAGGCTTTTGACAAAATCAAGGAATACATGTCCACACCGCCAGTCTTAGTCCCACCGAAACCAGGGAGACCTTTGCTACTCTATTTGTCCGTACTAGATGGGGCTTTTGGTTGTGTTTTAGGACAACATGACGAGACAGGAACAAAGGAGCAAGCCATATATTACTTGAGCAAGAAGATCATACCTTATGAAGCACGGTACTCTCTACTAGAATGGACTTGCTGTGCTTTGACATGGACAGCTCAGAAATTGAGGCATTACTTCTGTGCCTATACCACACACCTCATATCAAGGATAGATCCTCTGAAGTACATTTTTCAGAAGCCTATACCTACCGGGAAGTTGGCCAAGTGAAAAATATTGCTGAGTGAGTTCGATATCATCTATGTAACTCAGAAGGCGGTCAAAGGACAAGCTTTGGCAGATCATCTTGCCGAAAATCTTGTAGGAGGAGATTACGAACCACTCAAAATGTATATCCTAACGAAGAAGTATCGTTCGTAGGAGAAGACATTGCTGAAGCCTACGACGGCTGGAGAATGTTTTTCGACGGAGCTGCAGACTTCAAAGGAGTGGGTATTGGAGCAGTTTTGGTGTCAGAGACAGGTCAGCATTATTCGGTATCTGTAAAGCTTAGGTTTCCATGCACAACAATATGGCAGAAATGAGGCTTGCATCATGGGGCTCAACTTGGCCATCGACATGAATATACAAGAGTTGTTGGTAATTGGTGATTCGGATCTTCTGGTACATCAGGTTCAAGGAAAATGGACTACAAAAAACACCAAGATACTATCATACCTGTATCATGTGCAAGAACTGATGAAGAGATTCACGAAAATAGAATTGGAACATGTTCCAAGAGTCCAGAACGAGTTGCAGATGCACTGGCTACTTTGTCTTCCATAATACAGCATCCGGGTAAGAATTTCGTCGATCCCATTCTAGTAAGAATCCATAGTCAGCCAGCTTACTGTGCTCATGTTGAAGAAGAAACGGACGTAAATCAATGGTTTCACGACATCAAAGCATATTTGGCGAAAGGAGAATACCCAGAGCAGGCAAACCATACTCAGAAACGCACACTATGTAGGTTGTCCAATCATTTCTTCCAAAGCGGAGGAATTTTGTATAGGAGAACACTTGATCTAGGACTATTAAGGTGTGTTGACACCAAAAAAGCTTCCAAATTGCTTGAGGAATACATGTCGGAACCTGCGGTCCGCATATGAACGGTTTTGTTCTAACCAAGAAGATACTCAGGGCCGGATACTTTTGGATGACTATGGAAACAGATTGCATCTGGTACGTCCAGAAATTCAACCAATGCTAAATACATGTAGATATGATACGAGTGCCGCCAAACGAAATCAATGCAACAAGTGCTCCCTGGCCTTTTGCTACCTGGGGAATAGATGTCCTTGGTCCGATCGAACCCACTACTTCAAACGGGCACAGGTTCATTTTTGTGGCCATTGATTATTTCACAGAATGGGTAGAGGCTGCATCTTACAAAGCTGTAACCAAGAAAGTCGTCGCAGATAAGAATTTGACGAATAAAAAATTCTATGCAATTCTGAAAGGGGGAAAGATCCCTCGGATAGAATCATTCTATTATATTGACAATTTCAAAAAACTGATCATACTATGATCATTGTCAGGGATCGTATTGTTTATCGATTCGGGGTTCCCGAGTCCATCATCACTGACAATGCCGCCAATCTCAACAGTGATTTGATGAAAGCCATGTGTGAAACTTTCAAAATCAAGCACAAAAACTCCACAGCATACATGCCTCAAATGAATGGAGCTGTGGAAGCTGCCAACAAGAACATCAAGAAGATACTAAGGAAAATGGTAGAGAATCACAAGCAATGGAACGAGAAGTTACCATTTGCCTTATTGGGATACCGTACCACAGTCTGCACATCAACAGGTGCAACTCCCTATTTGTTGATTTATGGTACCGAAGTTGTCATTCCTGCCGAGGTAGAAATCCCTTCTTTAAGGATCATACAAGAAGCCGAACTCAGTGATGCAGAATGGATAAAGAGCCGCTATGAGCAGTTAGCCCTCATAGATGGAAAAAGGATGAATGCAGTATGTCATGGTCAGCTTTATCAGAATAGAATGTCCAGAGCTTTCAACAAAAGGTCAACTCAAACAGCAAAGCAAAACAAGCAAACAAAGGCACGAACCAACCTCCCCCACAAAACTCACGATTTTTCTTTGAACGCAGGAACAAGGAATAACCACAAGTATGCGCGCCTTAAAATCATTACCTTCATAACAACCAGACCGCCAAGTGCAAATATATCTCCAGCTAAGAAATACTCTGCTCCTACTTGCTATCTATCCACTGCATGAGACTAAGCTCTGTCTCAATTCTTGCATGAGGCTAAGTCTTTCCTCCCTATTTGCATAAGGCTATGCATTGCCTTCTCTTTGCATGAGACTAAGCTCTGTCTCAATTCTTGCATGAGGCTAAGCCCTACCTCCCCAACTGCATAAGGCTAAGCTCTGCCTTCCCATTGCATGAGACTAAGCATTGTCTCCTCTATTTGCATGAGGCTAAGCCCTGCCTCCTACTTGCATAAGGCTAAGCACTGCCTTCCATTGCATGAGACTAAGCCCTGTCTCAAATCCTGCATGAGGCTAAGCCCTGCCTCCCTATCTGCATAAGGCTAAGCATTGCCTTCTCTTTGCATGAGACTAAGCTATGTCTCAAATCCTGCATGAGGCTAAGACCAGCCTCCCTATTTGCATAAGGCTAAGCACTGCCTTTCCTTGCATGAGACTAAGCACTGTCTCCTTTCCTCGCATGAGGCTAAGCATTGCCTCCCCATCTACATAAGGCTAAGCTCTGCCTTTCCTTATCTAATGACTGGACGTTACCCTATCTGAAACCTAGCACTATTTTATCGTGTCCGGGGCTAAGCTCTGTCCCGATCCTATACAAGCCTAAGCTCTGTCTTGTTTTGCTCACATGCATCACCATGTCTCTGTCCGAAGGCATCATAGTCCGAAGGCATCATCCTCATAGCCTGAAGACACCATACCATGGCCTGAGGATCCCTCAATATTACACATCATTATTCAAAGGCGTCATGGTTCGGAGGCACCATTCTCATGGCCCGAGAACATCATTTCATGGCCTGCGAAGCCCTTATCTCACGATTCATGGCCTGGGACGTCATGGTCTAAGGACATCATCCTCACCGTCCAAAGACAACATTCATGGTCCAAAGGGAATTTGCATCATTTTTAAATTCTCGCAATAATCCATATATATTTGCACGCATCGTGTTTTAAGTTTTGCAGGTAATTTGGGAGTTAACCATTCTTCAAACAGGAGCAACCTTCGCTCCGATTTCCGCTCATACCATTCATACCCGGTCCTTATTCCAAACGTAACCGACACCCATCAATTACTCGCCTTTATTCCATGACCGTTTGAATATCTGCCTTGTAATACATCCGTTACATTTTAGATCCACATTCATAACTCCGCATAAATCCATCTGATACTATCCTTCCCGAAATAACCCTTTCCAAAAACACACGATTATTCCTATAACAATTCCATCGGTTTCATTCACCGTTGGGTCCAGAACTACACATGGCCTGATTTCTGTAAAACCAGGGAAATGTAGGCAGCTCAAAAGCTAGAGCGTGGCCTATATTTTTTCAAATCACTCCATTCGATCAAAATCGGTCATTATTTCTTTACCCGACAACTCTTTCATCCTTCCCGGGTAAAAGGGGCAGCTGTTGATACCCAATTTTTCCCTCTTATTTTTTAAATATACATATATATACTTTCAAAATAGTGCATATGCATCTTCATTTGATTTACAGGCATGCACAAGAATTTTTCATAATTTTCCATAATTTTTAAAGACTTTAAATCAATTTGTTTCTATATTTTATTATATAAATATTCAATAATTACCCTCCAAATTATTTTTTATGATGATTTAATCATCTAAACTTATCATTTATACTAGCATAACGTTTGAGTACTGTTCAGTGCATTTTATAATTACATTTACATTGTACAAGGCTAAATTGCACATTTTATAATAATAGCCCATATGCATGTATAATTATATTATTTATACAGAAAATTACTTTTTATATTTTTATGATGTTAAGTAATTATTTTAAATCATTTCCATGCATAAGTGATATTTTTTTTATTTGTTAATTATTTTTTATAAATTATTTATTGGTTAAATTGGGTATTTAAAATATAGCCCCCTAAAACCCCAATTTCGGACCTATGCACTACCCAATTACCCCAGCCCAAAATACCAAGCCCAACACCTTTACACCAGCCCAATAGCTCCTGGCCCAAACCAAACAACCCCTTACTAAAATCTAGTGGGTACCCATTTTATATGACCCGCTCCGTTTACCCTTTAATCCCAGCCGTTGATCTCTCAAAATCAACGGCTCTCGTTCACCCCACCTCTTTAAACCTAACGAAACCCCTAACCCTAATCATTATACACCATTTGTCGTCCTTAAACTCCTAAACGCTCTCTTCCTCTTCTGAAACCCTAGCGTCGTAATCCTGTTTCCCCCTTCGATTCCAACTCAGAGATGGAATCCATAGACAATTTCCTTACCTTATTTGTCGTCTCCTATTACTGGTTAGCCGATTATGGTATTGCATAATCACTTGCCTAACATGGCAAGTGGATCTCTCTTGTTTTGAACCAAATCTGGTTCGAACCTTCTCTTCTTTCCATCTATGTTCATTCTTCGTCTCTTTATGGAGAATGTCTTAGATTCTTTTGATTCTGTGTTTACCCTTAAAATTAGGGTTCAAATCTTCTAAGACCTGTTAAACTTTTGTTCTTATTTTTGTTAAAATCTCACCGCATGTCTATTTTCTTTGCGATTTTTCTGTTAAAAGTTTTGTCTAATTTATATTCTCTAAAATTAAGGCTCAAATATTTTAAGATCTGTCCTAGTTCTATTTTTGTTGATTATCTCCTTTAATGTTCCCATATGTTCGTCAATATGCACTCTATTGCGATTTTGGTAAATTTGATGACCAGCTTATTTGCCCTAAAATTAGGGCTCAGACCTATTATGATTCTTATTTCTTGTTCAATATTTTCCCATAGCTGTCTATATGCATGTTATCTTCCTTTGATTATTCTGACTGATTTTACTTACCTTAAAATTAGGGTTCGGATTCTTATTTCACTTTTCTTACCGATCCTATCTATTGTTCTTGCCTTAATTATTACCTGGGAATCTTTAATTCCTAGCCTTGTTTGATTATTATTATACGCATATATGCACTTGTTACTTATGGTTTATATTAAATAAAGCTCTTAGTTTTCTTCCATTAATTGATTATAGATGTTTTCTATATTGATTATTGCCATATTTATGTGCCTAGTCCAGTGCTATTTAAACCATCTCCCCTTTCCCCTTTGGACAGACTCGAACTCTCAATATTCTCACTAAGGAATCTAGGGCTTAGTTTTATAATCTTTCTATTCTCTCTTGTTTACTACTGGTCTTGGTCGGCTGAAAGCCAAGGCTAAATATTCTGGACTCTCGACTCTGTGGTATTACTCAGGTTTGCTTGCTTAACTGGTGAGTGACTATCCTTTGCCATTTCATCGCTATATATCTTTGAACTATGTGTACAATCCAGCATGTTTAAAGTCATTTCTGAGCATGATTCTACCTGTCTATATGATTCTCTTTTAGTCCTATAGTTGATATTGTTAGTTCTGAGAGTGGTTATCTCTGAATAATATGTATCCTCTCAAAGGATAACTTATTGTTTTAACTTGTCTCATGCATACTATTTGCTAGTCCTGAACTTGTTCTAAACTTAGTATCCTTAGGGTGCTACTAGCATAAAATTAGTTCATCAATCCTCACTTTGCAGACTTGTATTGTTACCTTATTCATGTGCCATGCTAAGAGGTCTTGTATCCCTCTGAATTCATGTGATAATCTGACTGTTTGCCTTGGCACTCTGCCTAAATGTTTCTGTGACTAAACAAGGTTGTCCTAAATGTTAGCATGCACACTTAGTGTAATCGTGTCTTTTCTGACTTAATCTGTTTGAAACTGTGTAGTTTGCCACTCTTGTTTGTTCTCTTAATACCATTATGCCTACATGTTTTTGTTCTAAAATCTTTGCTATGGTAGTCTTATCCTGAGAAATCCAAACTGTTTTAAATCTATCCCTACCTCTTTTATATGTTGTTACTCTTTTTAGAAAAACTCCCAATCTTAGTCCTTTAGGTTCTATCCTCAACCACCCTAGTGTGAGCACTGCTTAGGGTCTATGTCAGACTCTCGCAAACTCTGACACATTGGGAACTGGTTCCTAATCTCTTTTGAATCATTTTTGAGTATGTGGTTCTGGTGTAAGCATTGCCCTGGGTCCCCGAGGCCCTTGGGAACTTTAACATACTGGAAGCCTGGTTCTATATGTTCTATGGGTGAATCACTCATATTTGGCTATGTTGTACCTGTGAAATAAGCTTCGAAGTTGATTGGTTTGAAGGCCTAGTTCCCAGGTTTATTTGGGCCTAATGAAGGCTCCCTATAGTATTTTTATTACTTTTATGTAATTCATTCATTATCTAGTCTGTAATAATTTTGTAATAAACAGATTCTGGGGTATTTAGTAAAATCAGGGGAATTTCTTATTTTCTTTGTTAAACTCGGTAGAAATCCTGCCTATAGGACTTTTATTGGTGATGTCAATTCTGCTTAAACCCGTATGAGCTTTATGTGGTGTGTACATTAGATATCATGCCTATTGGACGCATAAATATGTGTTAGCAATCATGCCTATAGGACTCCAATGTTTGATTCAATTATTTGCTGGGAGTGTGTACAATTTCTGCCCTTGTGCTGCTTGATAGATATCATGCTTATAGAATTTAAATCAATTCAGTAATAGATATCATGCCAATAGGATTAAAATCAGTTTCAAACCTAGAGATCATGCCTATAGGATTTAGGTCGGTTCAGTAATTAGAAAGCATGCCTATAGGATTAAAGGGAAATACAAGGCTGTGAAGCATGTCTATGAAGCTAAAATCAGTGTGCATCTAAAAATCATGCCTATAGGGGTTAAAACCAGTTCGACATTAGATATCATACCTATAGGATTCTACTAATTGGTTCTGAATACAATCGCCACTGCCAATCACTTGGACAATAAGCCTAAAGGACTAAAACCACAATTTTGGATTTGTAACTGCGATTTACCATTATTCGTCACTGCATGAAACGCCCAGATGTCGTACTAAATAAAATTAGTAGGCAAAATAATAGGCCTTAACACTCGCATTAATGAAACTGTTTCTGTATATCATTGCTCGCTTGTCTTCTCACATAGATATCTTGTCTATAGGATCCTGCGATCAATAAAACCTGCTAATCAGTTGCTTGCATTTGCTGTTTATGTGTGGAGGTCAATATGAGCCCATATCTGTCTTTTATGTAAAAAGTCCTAACTATTTTGTTTGTCGCCTAGTATTTTACAATTTGAGCAACCGAGACTTAGTCTAGAACCACCCCAAATAGAAGTCCTAATGCCTCCAGGACCATAGGTAAGGGACGGGTAGTGCACACATAGGAAACGCACTAGAATCAACTAGAGCGCTTTAAGTAACAACTTAAAGATAGTAATTGGGTAGCAGGAGATGATAGTCTGTGCCCGTTGAATAATATGAGTAACACCCCATCTCGAGGGAGTTACAAAGTATTATATATGTTTCACGGGGTGATCCTTTAGGCTAAAAAAGTTAGGACTCCCCATCCCTATTAAGTAATTCTCTAGCCTCTTTATTAGACTAATTCATAAATTAAGTTCGGTCGGTACCCACCGTTGTGTACCTCGAGGGGTGCCTAACACCTTCCCCTCAAGGTAATTTGGAGCCCTTACCCGATCTCTGGTGATGCAAACTGGTATGATATGAGTTATCTGCTCCAGGTGCCCTGACGCACCTTAATCCGTCAGGTGGCGAATCTAACCAATTCCTTTTCCCTACCCTCTCAAAGGAGTTGTCGAAATGTCGATACCCGATTTCGCAAGAAAAAGGGGGCGCGACAGTGCCATGGAAACAACAGAGTCACTATTCATAGGGTGCACGCTCACACGTCCATCACCTAGCATGTGCGTCAATTCAATACCAATCACATAACATGTAATTCCGGATTTCATACCCTCAGCACTAAGTTTAGAAGAGTTACTTACCTCGAACAAGCCAATTCCAATAACGAGCAAGCCAAGCGATGCTCCAAAAATGCCATCACGCTCGTAGCAACCTTCGAACGGTTCAAAAATAGCTAAAAGCAACTCAAATACATCAAATAAAGCCCAAGGAAACAATTCCAAATGATAAAGATCGAATCCTTAATCAAAACCCAAATCAATTCCAAATAACTTGAAAATCAAAATCGACGCTTCACATAAGTCATAATACATCATACGGAGCTGCTCATGCCCGTAAACTACTGAGTGAATTGCAACTGCTCAAAACGACCGATCGAGTCGTTACAAAAACAAACTTGGTGGGCTGCCTTCACATTCAATAGTTTTTTTCTTAACAAACAAAGTATAATGACATGTTACAATTAAATGTATTTTTGTAAAATTTTATATTGCATTAACATGTTTGAATGATTGGCCTCATAAAGGATATTTGATGTTCCAGCTTCACTGACCTTCTTAAGTTTTAGTACCAGTTCCACTCCCTTTATTCCAATTAATATGATATATGCTTCCCATTTTGGGATGTCCGTATTTTACATGAATCCACAGATAATAGTATTTTCGAAAAAGGGCCAAAACTTTTTCTAGACTATTGAAGTTGGTGCAATAATACCTTCCGTCCATCTATTTTGTAAAAATTACTCCCACTATTATCTTTTCGGCTCAAGATTGCCCTTACGAGTAACAACCCTTTTAGGTAAAAAGAAAACTTAATTAATTTCCACGTGTCATCGTCCTATTGATCTAACTTAAAACTCACCTAAATTAAAATAAACTCACACACATTCTAAGACCGATATCCAAAAGGCTTATTCATATATCCCATTAGGATTGTATACGTTGGACCACCATGTAAACCGACTTTATTGGTTCTTCACTATTTCATATGAGAACCCCTTTAATTTGGCTCTAATTGTATTAACTAATACTCCGTTTTTAATGTCTTTAGCAGTCGCATAACTATACAATATTGATGGGTAAAATTTGGCCCACGTGTTGCTATGAACATTAAATTTGGTTTCTAATTCTCCCCACTTGCATAGCCGCTTTATATAACGATTATTATGGCTAAATGGCTAGTGGTTTTGTTCTTAATTGATGGCTTCCTATTTCTGCACACTGCTTAGTGCTTACATTTCAAAATATCGTCCCAATTACTTCACTGGAATTGCCTGTAACACTTGAGGACAAGAACTCGTTTTGTTTAGAACATTTCCAACTAAATTGTTCATAAATATCACTGGGTTGTGGTATTTCTCATATATAGTCCTAATGCTGTATTTGGTTGAGTTCTTGCCATGAAAAATATAGGTGGCTAGTATAAAATGAAAAATCAATGTAGCTCCGGAAGTTTATTTAGAGTCTGTAATTTGTTTGCTTTTGTCTAATCCTTTGGATTAGTGAAAGATGCACACAGCAATAAATGTTTGAAACTAATTAATAAAGAATGTATTAAGAAATCACAACAATAGTTTCCGATTTCCTTTTAAATATTTTTAACGAACTATGATTAGAAATAGGTATTTACAAAGAAAAATAAGCCTTTTGGATATGGGTCTTAGAATGTGGGTGGGTGTATTTTAATTTAGGTGAGTTTTAAGTTAGGCCAATGGAACGATAACACGTGGAAATTAATTAAAAAAAAATTTACCTAACAGGGTTGTTAGTCATAAGGGCAGTCTTGAGCCGAAAAAGATAACGATGAGGGTAATTTTTGCAAAATAGGTGGACGAAGGATATTATTGTACCAACTCCAATAGTCTAGGACAGTTTTGACCCTTTTCCATAGTATTTTACATAGCTTACATCTTTCTAAAGATTATATTCAGGTAAAAAAATCTACATGGACAATCATGTGAAGTTTCCTCTAGTACACTATAACTTATCCAAGTACTTGTTGAATAATTTTTGTCCTTTGCTAATGAAAATAGTAACATTCAAGTAAAATTTAAAAAACTTCGTGCTCATTCAAAACCTAAGTTGCTCGGACACGGGTACCGGTGTCCGACACTAGTACGGATCTAGAGGTCGGATCCTTCGAAATATGAATTCTAAAATTCGGGGATACGGATCCTAATACGGATATAGGTGCGGAGATCCAACTAAAATAATTCAAAAGAATATCTAAATTATAAGAAATTTCATGGAATACTTATATATATCTTGTAAAGAGTGGATTTCTTTTTTATTCTCAAGTTATAGATAAGTAAATGATTCATTCCTTAGATAAGGTATGCTATTTTCTTCAAATTTACCCTAGTTCGTGTTCTGATTTCGGGAATCAAATTGTATCTCGTCTCCAATTATTCCTTCCGTCGTGGTCAAAGTACTTGCGTACATCCTACCCTCCTCAGACCCCACTTGTGGGACCACACTGGGTTGTTGTTGTTGTTGTTGTCAAAGTACTCAAAATTATTTGACCAGATTCGGTACGAATCTCATACCCACACCCATACTAGCGTCATGTCGACACGTGTGCGACACCTAAACTACCGTATCGGAGCAACTTAGCTCAAAATTGTTATCAATCTATATTAACTATAATATTATGAAACAGTAAGTTTCCTGTAACAAAAAACAGAAACAGGAAAAACAGATGTAAAGTAGAAACTAAAAATAATCAGAAAACAAAATCTGAAAAAAAAATCGGAATGAAATCGAGCCCACTGGATGCACAATGTGTCCTTAAGGAAATTATTCCCCTCAAGTATCCAAGGTGTTGGAATATTATCCTCCCAGGATAGAACGATTTGACTCATCAGAGTATCGGTACCTAAAATGTTGGTGAACTGCGAACCACTCAATAGTTGTAAATCACACTGGATTTTATTTGTGGAGAAGAAGAAGTTCAGAAAATTTCATAAGGAAAAATTCTCGGATCAAAGCGAATTTATAGCTATTTTCTGGCACTGTTTCTGAAAATTTGCAACCTTTCAGAAACAGCCATGGCTGTTGGAACATGCGGGAATATTTAAAATAATACGAGAAAAGAATTTAAAATTCTGGGAAAAGAAACTGATTGGGTCGTGTTGCGCGCGGGGGTCCGGGTTATTCCAGGTTGATATTTTGATAATTAATTAAATTAATTAATTAAATAATTTGTCCAAAAAATTAATCAATTAATCGATCTTTGACCAAATCTAAATCCAAATCCGAAGCTGAGCCGAGCCAGCCAGCGACGACGATGGCGCGAGGCTTACCTTCTTTCCAACCCATTTAACACCAAGGGAAGTACTTTCTTAATATAAGCACATTCCCTTTTCTTTCCACTACCAATGAGGGACAATTGCTCTTTCCAAGGGATAAGGCAACAACTCACTTTTCCTTCACATTTCTTCCCTCCATTTCCCATTCACCAACCTCTAATCCCAACAATCCCCCACATGAATGGGGAATGGCTATAAGATAAAGGAATGCACGGACGAGTGTGTGATTTACAAGCAAGAATTAAATACATTTGGATAAGTAGGTTTCCCTTTGAACTTTCCATGGTGAACTTATATCGGATATACTTGGTCAATTAGTAGATTTGATATCTTCAAACCGTCGAGCTTTGTTGTATACCTAGACTACATAAGTCACACAACCAACCCTTGACCATCTATGGTTCTCACGATTGTGTTCGTTTCAGCCATGAACACCGCCTGGTATCATGAGTTCTTAGGGAATAGGTCTTTACTTTCATTCCCCTTGAAGCGGCTTACACTTCACACTCACATAGGTGATTTCTAAACGTGTAGTCCAATAGACACACTATCTGGCTATTTCCTGCCAGACTTAGCAAATCATTTAGGAAGCTTTAAGCTTTATTGACTCATCAAAAAGCCTTAGTGCTTTACCCTGTATTCCCAACATTGACTTTAACACGAGAATGGGTTGAGTTATTTGACAATGTTGAACCATATTTCATAACTTTCTTTGATATATTCGAACCTAGCTCTTGGGATCTCCAATCTGCTAGGTAGAGTTACTGCCATGATGACTTGTCCTAGGCCTTAACCCCATTCCCTTCGATGATCGTTCAACTGCCTCTCTCGATAGGCCTCTTGTAAGTGGATCCGACACGTTATCTCTTGACATCACGTAGTATGTACTCTGTAACCCCGACCGGTCATTTTGAGCTCTAGCGCGTCATTGTAGTTTGAGGCCTTGAGTAGCTTCACGTAAGGTATTATGACTTGTACGTGTGGTCAGAATTAAATTTTGAGAGATTCGGAGTAGATTTGTCACGACCCAAAATCCATCAAAGGTCGTGATGGCGCCAGACACCTCGGTCAGGCAAGCCAACATTGAGTAATTAATTAAACTCTCATTTAATATTTTAGGAACCATAATTTTCTTTAATTTAACTAGTAAAAAGGTAATCATCACTGAATAAATAAAAATGTTTACAACTTTTAATAGTAAATATCCCATAATCATCCCAGAACCGGTGTGACAAGTGCATGAGCAATCATTAGGAAATCAAATGAAGTACAATAACTGTCCGAAATACAGATTTGGACAGAAAGTAAATACAATACACTGAAAGAGACTATGCTGGCTGCGGGACGCCTCGTGAGATATGCTCCCACGACCTACCGCACCAGGTAACAAGTCTGTACATCCTCACCACCTGCCATACAATGTTGTAAAGCAATCAAGAATCCATAACCAGGATGCAAAGCCTCTTACACAAACACTAATCTCAGGTGATGCTGAAGACAATACCAAATTACTCTAAACATCCAAACCCCTTTCCTGCTCATCTGAGCTCGTGACATTCTTGCCAACACTGAACCGCAACCTTGATCCTCACTTTCAAATTTCATACCGTTCACTGCACTTAACATGCCAATGTGCGATAGTACAATAATTTCATCATAACTCCTGAACCACCAATAGGGTGAACACTTTATCATACATAAACTTTGCACAACCAACCCACCAAATTCCTCGAAACCTCCCTATTAACCATTCCATGAAAACACTGAATCACTAGCCTCGTTTACATATTCTACCTCTCACCAGATAGCCAGTAGAATTCTTCGTAGAAGCTTCGTCAACCACGCGGCCGCTGACCTACTCACAGGAGATAAACCACCTAGGATAATTACATGCCGACATCTTCCAACGTCGCTGCACTGGGTACACTTAGTGCAAAATCAGTAACCCATCCAAAGTCATGTTGTACCCTTCTTCATATCAAGCAACTCCTTTCTGTTGCATCCAATTTCCCGCCGTATGACAGCCAATATTTCAAATCAAGCCCGTAGACCCAGTCACTAACCAACGTGAATCCTAATTCACTCTATACTCCTCCCAAGGCGTGTAGCATCCTACCACAGAACCCATGTGCCACTCTGCCACTCTCTCACTTTGGTCAAACTTACTCCTTTAAGCAACTACTCAACTCCTGTCTCCCATACTTGGACTTCCAGGAGTTTAATCACCACAAGACACTTCCCATATGTCCATCCCCATCTTTCTCTGCCCAGCCGTTGCCTTAAATCAAAATATATCTCTGTAGCACTTGAACCAATAGATCGTTACTCCGTCAACCCAAACCCGAACATTCATGGTCCGATTGTCTTTCCTCCGCCGGAAATAAAAAACTGAATCTTTGAATCATGCATTGCATAAACCTCCTTCCAAGTCAACCACTGCACCAACACATAGACAAGCATCCTACCATCATCAATAATGTACGGTAACAACCCATGAGCATCATAGTAACTTGTGCATAGCCTCAAAGCTCTCAGAAGTACAGATACTGAGTTGAAATGATGGAATATCCTTCCACACGACGACGACAATAGTCCAATCAACTATGCAGAGGGAAACATCCCGCACCGCATCTGTAGTACCATTACAATTCCTTAAATTCCCAATTTATAATAAGCGCTTCGCGTCGCATAAGATTGAGTAGGAAATAAATAAAGTCATAAGCCTCAAAGGAATCAAACCGCACGATGAGGAATCAAGAAGGGAAGTGCTCCTAATAGTCTTGTAGCCTCTTGAAGATAAGTACAGACGTCTCCGTACCGATCCGCAAGACTCGACTAGACTTGCTCATAACTCGTGAGACTTACGTGAACCTAGTGCTCTGATACCATATTGTCACGACCCAAAATCCATCAAAGGCCGTGATGGCGCCGGACACCTCGATCAGGCAAGCCAACATTGAGTAATTAATGAAACTCTCATTTTATTTAGGAACCATAATTTCCTTTAATTTAACTAGTAAAAAGGTAATCATCACTGAATAAATAAAAATGTTTACAAATTTTAATATTAAATATCCCATAATCATCCCAGAACCCGGTGTCACAAGTGCATGAGCAATCACTACGAAATCAAATGAAGTACAATAACTGTCCGAAATACTGATTTGGACAGAAAGTAAATATAATACACTGAAAGAGACTATGCTGGTTGCGTGTTGCCTCGAGAGATGCAGCTCGCCTAAGTCTCTGTATCATCCATGCTGCTACGCCCATTAGGCCGATAGAGGTGCATGTGCCTGTGCAACAAAAATGCACAGCAAGTGTAGCATGAGTACAAAAATAACGTGTACTTAATAAGCATCCTATCTAATCTCGAAGAAGTAGAGACGAGAGGCCGACTTCGACACTTACTAGTGGTCCAATGATAATATACCAATAATTTAGTAAATCGAGGATTTTCTTAAGAACGACTGTAACTCAAATAGCATGAGGCAAGTAAACAATTCTTTCGTTTATAGGAAACTCCCAAATTCATTTTCATCATTTATACATTTATCTCAGGCCAGGGAGAAACAAATATCAACATCTATGAATTTCAAGGCAAGCAATACAAGCATGCGCAAATCATGCCGAGGTTGTACGGCCCGATCCAACAAATATTTAAACTGTGCACTGCCAGAGGATCGAATGGCGGGAACCTTAGATGCATCTATTTAATATATCGAGGCGTTCAGCCCGTTCCACAATAGATAAACACATTCAAATAGTCAAATCAAGAATTCATCAAGGAGCATTTATTCAGGAAAAGGCAAGCTTCTCTTTTAAAAGTCAAGAAATGATGTCTAGCCTTTTAGAAATTTATTTATACGTTTGATATCTTTTAAGCATTTTAAAGTTGACAACAAGGTTGCAAATATTACAAGTAAAGCATGCTTTTGGGCCCTAGACTACCCGGACTTAAGCATAATAGTAGCTACGCACGGATTCTCGTCACCTCGTGCGTACGTAGTCCCCACAAATAGGAGCACATATCCAATTAATTCACTTATGGGGACAATTCCCTCTAACAAGGTTAGAAAGGAGACTCACCTCGCTCTGAAGTTCCATAACCGGCGTTCCACGCCCTTCCGAAGACTCAAATCGATGCATAACTCTCTAAAACTAGCCAATAATTATGCAAACCCATTAATATATGCTCAATTACTCATGATAATCCAATTTATAAAAATTCCTAACCCCGATCGAAAAGTTGACAAAATCTCCCCCGGGCCCACGTGACCGGATTCCGAAATTTTTCAAAGATAAACCTTACCCATAGCCTTACGAACTCAAATATATAATTTACTCTCAGTTTCATGCCCAAATTCGTGGTCAAAGTTCAAAAATACCAATTTCTAGGTTTTCTACCAAAACCCCAAGTTTTCACAAATTTTTCCATGAATATATATATATATATTATATACTCCAAGTATTTAACTTGCAATATGTGGGAATCACTTACCTTGACATGGATGATGAAGATGGAGCTCCAAAATCACTCCTAGATCGGGTCCCATGGAGGAAATGAGATGAAATGAGCCAAACCCATTTTTGCAAACTTATACACTGCCCACGCGATCCTTCTTCGTGTTCACGAGTGCCCAATCGCGTTCGCGATGAACAAAATTCTCAAAAGTTATTTCCAAACTCTTCACAGACAGTCTCTAGTATAATAGCCATAACATCTTGTACAAAACTCCAAATGAGAAATGGTTTAATTTTCTGAAAATTAGACACCAAGATCTACAATTTTCATGCTTTGGTCATCTCCCAATTTCTTATATATTTTGAGATATAAGCTGCCAAAGTCAGCCCTGTGCAACACAAATTTCTTCTTCATCTTCCAGGACAGCCTGTACTGTACCAGCCATAACATTTTATACACAAATCCAAATGATAAATGATTTACTTTTCTGAAAATTAGACACAAAGGACTACAACTTTTACTTTTGGATCATCTCCAAAATCCTTATAGATTGTGAGATATGAGCCTCCGAAGTCAGCCCTGCGTAATAGAGATTTTCTTCTTCGCGAATGCCAAGAACAAAATCCCTGAAGCGAAAACCTTCTTCGCGAACGCTGGAGGATCCTCGCGAACGCGAAGAACAACACCAGACACCAGCATCAGCTATAGCAAAACAGCCCGAAATGATTCGAAACCACCCCGAAACACACCCGAGGCCCCCGGAACCTCATCCAATCACACCAACCAGTCCCATAACATAACACGGACCTGCTCGAGGCCTCAAATCACATCAAACAACGTTAAATCCATGAATCACACTCCAATTCAACCTTAATGAACTTTAGAATTTCAAACTTCTACATTCGATGCTGAAACCTTCCAAATTACGTCCGATTGACCTCAAATTTTGCACACCAGTCATATTCGACATTACGGACCTACTCCAACTTCCGGAATCGGAATCCAACCCCAATATCAAAAAGTCCACTTCCGGTCAAACTTCTCAAAAACCTTCAAATTTCTAACTTCAGCCAAATGACCCCAAAATGACCTACGGACCTCCAAATCCACTTCCAATCGTGCTCCCAATACCAGAATCACCATACTGAGCTATTCCCAGCTCGGAACCCCAAATAGACATCGTTAACACTGAAATGCACTTCATCCCAAATTTATGAAATTCACCCAAAAATGCTAGCTTCTATAATAGGCGCCGAAATATTTCCGGGTCATCCAAAACCCGATCCAGACATACGCCCAATTCCAAACTCATCATACGAACCTGCTGGAACCCTCAAATCCCGATTCCAAGGTCGTTTACTCAAAAATCCGATCTTAGTCAATTCTTCCAACTTCAAGCTTTTGAAATGAAAATTTTATTTCGAAATCCAATCCGAACTTTCCAAATTTTGATTCCGATCATACATACAAGTCCTAATACCTGAAGTGAAGTTACTCATGGCCTCAAACCACCGAATGAAGCGCTAGAGCTCAAATCGACTAATCGGGTCGTTACAAGATTTGGAAAGAAAATTCTAAATTCGAAAGCAATAAGTTGGAAGAGTTGACCAGGGTTTGACATTTGAGTAAATGATCTTGGAATCGGGATTTGAAGGTTCCAATAGGTTTGCGTGATGATTTCAGACTTGGGCGTATGTTCGGATTGAGTATCGGGTGATCTGGGGGCATTTTGGCGCTTAATATGGAACGTTGTCATTTTGAAGGTTTTAGAATTTCTTATGTTTGATTTGAAGTGGACTTTGGTGCTATTGATATCCGTCTGAGGTTCCGATCCTTGGCATAGGTTTGTATCGCGATTTGTGACTTGTGCATAAAGTTTGGCGTCATTCCTGAATGTTTAAGTATGAAACGGACGCGTTCGTCGAAGTTTTAATGTTTGGAAGCATAATGAAAGGTTTCAATCATCGATTCCTAGTTCTTATATTGTTTGGTATGATTTGAGGCCTCGAGCAAGTTCGTGTTATATTTTGCGACTGGTTTGTGTAATTGGACGGGGTCCCCGGGGCCTCGAGTGTGTTTCGGAGGTGTTTGGGTTGTGTCGTGCTCTTATTAGATGTTTCGGCATCGTTTCTTTGGGCATAATGGGCACTATATTGAGAAAATGACCTTTGATTTATGATTGGATTGAATCATTAGATCTGTATCATAATTACAGAGCCATAGCAACAAGAATTGTCGAATTCCATGAGAGAGTTATGCCCATTTCAGTGTCGGATGTGCGAAGCTTTGTTCATCGCGAACGCGAAGAAGAATTTATGGGTGGCCGGTCAACACAAAAAATTCTCTTCACGAACACGAAGTTCTCCCGTGAAGGCGATGAAGAAAAATCATCTGTACAATGTTTTAAATCGAGAATTTTAGTATTTTGGGCATATCTTGAGTTCTAGAGCTCCATTTTGGGTGATTTTCACGGTGTTGTTCTCTTCTCAACAAGGGGGTAAATATATTACTTTTATTTTGATGTCTCTCCATGATTATTTTCGTTGGTTATTATTTTTATCCATGTTTGATTGTAGAAATAAGGATTTTGAGCCCCAAAGTTGAGAAATGGTAAATCCTTGATTTGAGGGTCGATTCATGGATAAAATTGGATGATTTTCTGGATATAGACCATATGATTTATGAGTAATATTTATTATTAATAATTTTTGGAATCCGGGCACGTGGGCGTGAGGGTTGACTTTTTTGACTTTTCGAGCGGAGTTGAGAATTGTTATAAATTGATTTTTCATGAGTATTAGAGCATATTATTATTGGTTTGCACATTATTTGACCAGTTTTGGAGCAAGGGCAACTGTTTGAGGTGTTAGAGTGGGGTTGGAGCCGGTTATGGAACTTCGGAGCGACGTAAGTCTCCTGTCTAACCCTGTGAGGGGAAATTTACCCTGTAGGTGTTATATTCTTATGTGCTACATGTTGTGGGAGCTACGCACGTATGAGATGACGGGTGTCCGTGCGTATACTAGAATTTCTTATTATGTCTTGGTAGACTTAGGTCCACGACATGCTATAATTGTATGATTTGAGTTATCTTTGCTCGTTTAATTCCTTTATTTGACGTTACGGCTTGAGACTAGACTTGCATAGGGTGATAGACTCGTTATTGTAGAGATGTGACAAGTTACTTGATAATCCGCTGAATAATTTGTGCTTCCCTTATGATTTTATCCCGCGTTGTGCGTATTCATTTCAAAGCTTTCCTTAAATTTCATAACTCACACGTATATTCGTGAGTGGGGTCAAGGACCCGTTAAAGCTTCTTACTCTTATGGGAGCGGGCCTTTCGCCTCGGCAGTATAATAGATGCATCTATGGTTCATGCCAATCAACCCTCGACAGTGTACACATTATGATGGGTTCGCACTGATCGCCTCGGCAGTATCATATTCCTTCTAGGATCGGGCCACACGACCTCGGCATAATCGTGCATTATATCTAGCAGTCTGAATATTCATGAGGTTCTTCCTTCCACTGATGCCTTGCACCTTATATGGTACTTTCTTATTCATTTGATATTTTCACTTGATATTTTTCGAGTTGTTGAGATATAATACGATATTGAGAAGTTTATATCATTAAAAGAAATTTTGAAAGATTATGTTGGTTACCATTTTATCCCATTATTATTGTTGTGCTTCATATATGTTTAGGATTTAGCATAGTTCTTTATTGGACCTCTAGTAAGTGTCGATGTCGATCCCTCGTCACTTTTCAGGATTAGGCTAGATACTTACTGGGTACGCATTGATTTACATACATATGCTACACTTGCTGCACTTATTGTGCAGATATAAATATATATGTCTGGTGGTTTTCAGGCGCAAGGGCGCGGCTGTTGCGGGAACTTTACGGTGATCTATATTCCATGTTAGGATCCGCAGCATACAAAGTCTCCATCAGAGTTATTTATATTCTCTTGTCTAACTTATATTCCAGACAGATGATGTATTATTATTATACTCCTTAGTAGATGCCCATGCACTTGTGACACCGGGTTTTGGGGGTTCCTACTAAATGGTCATTAATGTAGTTCATGTAATCATTATCATGTCACCTTGTAATTTATATTTTATACGGAAGTGGAAATAAAAATCACAGGTTTTCTACGAGTATCAGACCTTACTCTACTTATTTAATGGGATTCATGATTTCAAAAATAATAAAATGAGTAACCAAGTTGATTAAGCATCGTTGGCTTGCCTAACGGCGGCGTTAGGCGCCATCGCGACCTATAGTGGATTTTGGGTCGTGACAGCTTGGTATCAGAGCTCTAAGTTCACTTGGGTCTTGATCTCCTCCAAATCACACCTCTATTTAAGGTTATGAACGGTCGATGCAATAGACCCAACAAGGAGTCGGGGTCGATTTTCCACAGGAGCTATGAATGGGACTTAGGGGTATATATTCTAGTGTATGAGCTTAAGTTGTCTCAATTTACACTTCCACGGACTTGGGTTGTTTCTAGGTCTAATTTAAACTAAGATTGCAAACTAAGAAATGAATTAGGAAATTATTTTTGTTGTTTTTCAAATGATATAAAAGTTCTAGGGCTATGACCTTCACCTAGGTGTTTGTCTAATGGGTTGAAAACTTTAAAGCTTGTTTTATCATAGCTATCAACACTCAAATACCCACTCAATACCTCTCGGTCAGAGAGTGATTTTTCCCAATTTGTCTTTCTCAAGTCCAAATGGGTATTGAACAAAATGGTTGATAAAAAGCTCAAGTCGGGTTTAACTATCTCTAGGTTCAACCCTTTAATTGGGCTTATCAATCTCTCGATTGACCCAATTTCTTCTTAGCCAAGTTTTCCTAGACTAAGTCTCTTTTTCTCAAGTAGAGACCAAGTCAAATAGGCATGAACATATATTTGCAACCATTAATTCTACAATTAAAAGCAAGAACAAGGCTAAATAATAAACATCCAACCATAAACAAGAAATAAATCCAACACCCATTAAGATTACACTCTGGGGTTAGGTCACAACCTTAGTGAAAATCTAGCTACTCATGCTTAAAATAGAAAAAGTAGAAGAACAAATGATAATTAAACCCATATTGATAATTAAAATGTTGAAATCAATGTTCAAAAAGCTCAAAATAGCAAAAACTACTAAAAAGAGTAAAAGAAACCGTTTACTGTAGCAGCTGATGTCAAAACTTAACCTAAAAAAAGTGAAACTCTTCTATTTATATAGGGCTGGAACTTTTCCGACAAAAATGCTCTTTCGGAGGTTCTGCGGCCGCACAATCCCATGTGCGGTCCACACTTTGCTTCAGCTTGACAGGATTGGAAATCTGCGACCGCATAATTCTGAACTGCGGTCACACTGCTCTCTTTCAGCGATCCGCATAATAATGTTTGTAGCCGCACCTTGCTCTTCTGTGGTCCGCGCAAATGTGACGGCGGTCACATTGCTTTTTTTCTGCGGCCGCACAATAATTGTGCGGTCCACACTTTTGTTGAACTTGAGATGCAACCTCTCTAAACTTTTGCTCTGACCCAGTTTCTGCGGCCGCACATATCATGTGTGGACCGCACTTTGCACGTTTCTCTGATGGGAATTTCTTCACAACCTGCGGCCGCAGATAATAAGCGTTCCGCACTTATGAGCTTGTGTGCCTGTTTTTGTCCTTGAGTTCAGATTACTTCTTCTTGAATTGGATTTCAGCTTCGGAGCTCATCTTCGAATACTTCTACAATTAAGCACATTTCATCAGTTTTCGGGAACACAATTAAGCGCTTTTGGACTAAAACGAAAGCTAGAAGGCACTAATAAGTAGTCAAAATCCCCACTTATCAACTCCCCAAACTTAAGCTTTTTCTTGTCCTCAAGCAAACAAAGTAATTGCCACCTCCACAAGTTAAGAGGTATTCCAGCTAATCAAAGGTGTATCAATCACACATCAATTGGGAACAAAAATTACCCACAACACTTATGAATTATCAACAAGGAAACAAGTTAAACTTTTAAGCACAAAATAGTTCTAATGTGACACTTGAGCATCAAGAGTTGACTTTAGTCATCAAGGAAGCTCGCTCTTTCATGTAGGTCATTGTGGATCCCAAACTCCTCCCCCTCTACTCTCCGTTTGGCTCACTTAAAAATATAGCACTCAATTCAAAGATTTGTGAAAGGTTCGCTTATCTCTCTCAAAAGAATATTGCAAGTACGACTTTTAAGTACCATAGGCTTGTCCCTCATGTAAATCACCACTAATGTAAGCTTACTCAGCTTGAAATCACGTAGGGCTTTTTTTGGAATGAAATGAAGGCTTTTGGACTAAGGTTGGATAATCTATGATAGAACGGGTTCATCTTTCCTTAAGCTCCATTTTCTTTTATTGTCTCGTGCTTTGCCAACTCTTTGAGGCATTTTCTTTTCCTTAGGGGAACTAGAGAGACTTAACATCACTCTTTCTTGGTCATGCTGTTCATTTTTCTCCTTCTTTACTTTCTCCATGCTTTGCATCATTACTTTTCTTTGAATCCCTTCAACTTATTCACTTTTTTTTTCCATTTTGCTTTTTGTTCTTTCTTTTTCTTGCCTTTCCTTCTATTCATTTCTTTTCTCTTTTGCCTTGATACCTTATTCAAACTCCTCGTCTCTCCCCCAAACTTACATTTTTAGCTAATGTTTCACGAGAGTGTTAAGGAAAGCTCGGGTGCCAAGAGAGGGTCACGACAAAACGGGTAAAGGCTTGTAACATGGTTATCAAATGAGAAAGGTTTTAGGCTCAAATGGGTTGACTAGTGATAACAACATTGGTGGCCATGGAAAATTTCAAGTGGGACAAGGAAAGCCTACAATCATTTCTCAAGACAAAACTTATAATTTCGCCTAGAAACACATTCGGGGCAAGTTCTAGACCATACGCACGGGTACTTGGACTTGCAACAAAAACATCTCACCTATCACGCAACTGGATTGTTAAAGAGGATAGAGTCGAGGTCCCACAACGACCATATTCAAGATTGAAAATCACTATGGTTTGACTAAACCACTCGATGAGTGCCTAAGTCAACACAAGAGTCAAAAGGTCACTAACTAGAGCTATTTCTTATCAAAATCCTTGTTTTTAACCATAAGCACGTAGTTAAGTGTGTTGGTACCAAGTGAAGCATATTTAACTATTCGAGCCTGAATCAATTAGGTCTTTTTATTTATTATTACTACTATTACTACATAGACATCAAATACGGACTCAATCCCTTAAGAAGGTTGTCACGCCATCCACCGTTGGTATGAGTCACCCGGTTCATACAAAAATTACTTTTGAAAAGAACTGTGGCATTAGCAAAACCAAAGGCTTATTGTCCACAAAAACATAAAAAGAATCTACTATCTCAAAAAGAAGCTACTAAATTAAAGATTAGCTAATAAGAAAACAAAATAAAGAAGCTACAAAACAAAACTACTGAAAATGTAACGAATATACATAATGAGAGAGGACAAGAGAGAATATATACATCATGAGAGAAAGAAGAGATATATACAGAATAAGGAGAAAGAAGAAAATACTGTCAGTTATTACAAACCAAATGTCTAGAATCATCAAAATAGCTCAAATAAACTCCCCCCCCCCCCCCTCTCCCGAATAAAACTAAGCATTGTCCCCAATGCTTAACAAAATAAGAATAAAGAAGGGTAAGAGTGAAGAGGACTCACGATGTCGCCTTGGACATCACTGTGTCCATAGCAGCGTCACGCCCTCAGTCTCTTTTAGCTGAATCTCATCATCCTCGACTTTGGAAGTAGCTGGGTTGGTGAACATCAGGCGCACTGCCTCGGCGGTGTCAGCAGCCAGGTATGGCTCCTAAAACTAGCCAACTGGTGCCACTGAAGTTGATGGTGTTGTTGGATCTGCTAGTGCTGGTGTATCTGGTTCCATCAGCATATCAAATGAAAGGTCACCAGCTGCTGCTATCTTGGTTACCTCTCTCCTCAACCTGTCAACTGATTTTTTGGACACCTGGGATTTCCACATTTTCTTTACATGCTTTCCTAGCTCCTCAATTATTGCTCCATGTGCTACCAAAGTGTTCATTATGGTATTATAGCTCTCCAAGAGCTTCTTTAATGTATCCTCCACTATTGGAGGAATCTGGGGTGCCAGAGTGGATGACTGCACTGCAACAGTACTGGATATGTCAGACAGCTTTGTAGTGGCTGTTTGCATCCAGTTGTTGAGGCTCGCTAGTGTCAGGGAGACTCATAGCGCAGATAGTGGATGAGTAGGCACAGGCACCGGCTTCAAAGCCGAGTGGAAGGCACTGAACCTGAGGGTGAGGGCATGGTACTTGTACTGGATGAAGGCTCTGCTGAAGTAGATGGCACGTCAACTATCTTAGCAGCTAGCCCGGCGGGCTCTTCAGACTGGCCCGCAGTAGTAGGGGCTGACCCTTATTCTTTGGGTTTCCACCACCCATCAAAGAATACTATGAGAAAGGCTTCTTCACCCGCGCCTTAGTATCAAAATCCCTCGGCTCCACCCCTGCATCCGTAAGGTACTCAATGATGGTGTTGGGATACGGGTAGGAGGTATCACCTTGCCTGGCGACCACAGACATATTGGCTGACATCACGGCACCCACATTGATCGGGTACCTGGCCATAATAGAGGCGACATCACGGCACCCACATTGATCGGGTACCCGACCATGTTAAATAATACCTATAAAAAAAACATGGGTTGCCTCCCAAGAAGTGCCTGATTTAACATTGCGGCACGACGTAGATTACCATCATTTGAAATGAATTACCGCCATGACGTGGCCATCACCAACTTTTCCCAAATAATGCTTCACCCGATGACCATTAACTCGAAACACCATATCAGTTTTATTCTTCAAGTCCAATGCACCAAAGGGTGTCACACCCACAACTTCAAACGGGCCACTCCATTTAGACCTTAACTTTCCGGGAAACATCCGCAACCGTGAATTGAACAACAACACAAGATCACCCTCTTTGAACTCTTTGTTCCAAATGTACTTGTCATGAAGATATTTCATTTTCTCTTTGTATAAGGAAGAACTTGCGTATGCATGGTACCAAAACTCATCCAACTCGTTCAACTGTGCCACCCTTAGGTTGGCGGCGACATCCCACTCAAGATTGAACTTCTTTAAAGCCCACTTGGCTTTGTGTTCAAGTTCCACCGGAAGATGACAAGCCTTTCAGAATACCAACCGATATGGAGACATTCCGATGAGTGTTTTGTAATCCGTCCTATAAGCCCATAAAGCATCATCAAGTTTCTTTGACCAACCGTCCGGTTAGCATTCACTATTTTGGACAAAATACTCTTTATCTCCTGGTTGGAGACTTCCACTTGACCGCTTGCTTGTGGATGATAGGGAGTCGTGACTTTATGAGTGACACCATACTTGGTGATTAATGCGTCGAAGGCTTTGTTGCAAAAACGTGACCTTCCATCGCTTATGATAGCCTGCAGAGTGCTAAACCTTGTGAAAATATTCTTCTTTAAGAACGCCACCACACTTCTTGCTTCATTGTTGGGTAAAGCAACGGCCTCAACCCATTTGGACACATAATCAACCCCGACTAAGATGTAGGTGTTTCCAAAATGGTGTTGAGGGGCATTTCATTTTTCTTTGAGATTCCACCGGCCATTTGACATTCATCACAATGCTTTACTAGATCACTTGCATCCTTGTAAAGAGTGGGCCAACAGAAACCGCAACTTGTTCACATTATAAATAGTGGGCCAATAGAAGAATGACAAGCCCCAAGAATTTCACATTGTTCCTCCTCCGATACACATCTTCTAATCACTCCATCCGTACAAATCCGGAAAAAGTACGGTTCATCCCAATAATAGTCTTGATAATCCCGTTTGAGCTTCTTCCTTTGGTTTGAAGAGAACTCATCCGGGATGATACCACTCTCAAGAAAATTTTCCAGATCCGCAAACCATGGAACTTCTTTCGTTGAAATAGCCAAAAGTTGCTCATTGGGGAAAGGGTCATTAATTTCAAGGCCGTTATGTGGCCTCCCCTCCTTCTTCAAACGAGACAAGTGGTCCGCCACTTGGTTTTCACTTCCTTTTCGATCTTTGATGTCAATATCAAACTCTTGCAACAAAAGCACCCATCTCATCGATCGGGCTTTGGAATCTTTCTTGCTCATAAGATAACGAAGTGCCGCATGATCCATGTGGACAATTACTTTTGCACCCATCAAGTACGGGCGGAACTTCTCCATAGCAAACACAATGGTAAGAAGCTCTTTCTCCATAACGGTGTAGTTGACTTGGGCACTATTCATGGTCTTACTAGCATAGAAGACCAGATAAAAAATCTTTTTGATGCGTTGCCCCAAAACAGCCCCTACCGCTACATCGCTTGCATCGCACATGAGCTCAAAAGGAACACTCCAATTTGGAGCGGTGATAATGAGAGTAGTAGTCAACTTGAACATTAGAAATTCAAAGACTCTCATGCAATCATCATTGAAGTGGAACTTAGTATCTCTCTCCAAAAGTTTGCACAACAGGGTCACCACTTTAGAGAAATCCTTGATGAAACGCCGGTAAAACCCCACGTGGCCTAAGAAACTCCGCACGCCTTTCACCGAAGTTGGAGGTGAAAGTTTAGAAATCACCTCAATCTTTTCTTTGTCGACTTCAATACCACGATTTGAGATCTTTTGTCCAAGGATAATGCCTTCCTCGCCCATGAAATGACCTTTCTCCTAATTGAGCACCAAATTGATTTCTTCGCATCGTGCCAACACTTTATCCAAGTTCGCGAGACAATCATCAAAGGAATTCCCGACCATCGAGAAGTCATCCATGAAAACTTCAAGGTAACCCTCCACCATGTTCATGAAGATATCCATCATACACCTTTGAAAAGTCGTTGGTTCATTGCACAACCCAAATGGCATCCGCTTGAAGGCGAAAGTACCATAAGGAGTCACACCCCAAACTCGGGGTGCGCGACCGGCGCTCAACCGAGTGAACCCGGCCGAGCAAGCCTGTTAGGTACATTCTACCCAAACTCACTCATGAACAAAGAGGAGACATATTCTCATTAATTAGATAATAGGAAGATCATGTATACAATACCAAGTCATTTTCGTTAGTTACTTCATTTGTCCCAAAATACACACACTTTCATAGTTTGAAGTGGAATAAAAGATTCGAACACAACATCACTCGTTTGACTTTCCTAGCACCCATATATATATATGTGTGTGTATATATATATATATATATAACCCACACTATGTCTGCGGAACCTCTAATAGATACAAAAGAGATACAATGATTGTACCGGCAATAAGGCTCCGGCTATACCTCAAAACATGATAATATAATGAACAAAAGGTACAGGGCCCTAGAATAAAGTGGGGCTCACCAATTCTGCTGGGAGGAGGATGTACTGCTATCACTGATCAATGTTGCCTGCTGTGGAACCACCTGCATCCATTAAAGATGCAGCGCCCCCGGCAAAAGGGACGTTAGTACTGTCGAATAGTACTAGTATGTATAACTAAACACCATCTCATTAGGATGAATAATAATACAAGTAGGAACAATCATGAAATCTATAGAAGTCTCACGTAATACCAAACATCAAGTTAAGAACCACATAATGTTTTTAGGTTGGGAGATCTTTAGTACCGATATACCATCATTCATAATACCACTGTACTTTTACACGGAGTCCGATCACGACCCGATCGGCTAGGCCGTCTCATTTGAGACATCAACCACAATCACAATCACAATCACAAATTCAATTTCAATTTCCAACACAATCACCACCATGTGTGCGGCATGGCATCCGATCACGGCCCGATCGGCTAGGTCATCTCACTCGATACATTACCCTTTTCTATCAATCATCTCACTTCATTCTTCTTTCACGTCTTTTCAATTTATTGGCATTAGTGGCCACAATTTTTATATCATTCTTGGCACTTGGCCGTATTTCATAATTCAAGTTATTTTTCCACGTTCAAACATCATTATCATCATCAACAACAACAAGGCGTTCTATTCAAGGCTATAAATACACGTGTGAGTAGTTTAGAATCTTAGCCACATAAAGACTTTTCACACAATTTGGTATAACAACCTTCATTCGAACATGACTTGAAGTCTTAACATTTTTAACACACATCCCATACTTTGAACACATCCTCGAATGATAAGATAACATGATAAAAGCATTTGGAATACATATTGAACATATATCTTTCAACACAAGCATATTTGAATGGCCAATTTTATAATGATCAATTCGGGACTTACATAACTTATATGAACACCGTGGAATTCGATTCAAAGAAAAAGGGTTTAGCCAACATACCTCAATTGAGCTTCCTTAAACTCAAAAATGATCTGGGATTCTTGACAACTTTAATCTATTTAGAAATATAACAAATTGAACTATAATTAGGAAGATGATCAGGATTCTAGCTCACTTGAGCATTTTATCAATCACTAGGGGTCCATTAAGGTTTCAAGACCCTTTCTATGGAGGATTCCATCATCCCATAACCCATTCATTACCATTTTTAGCTCACAATCTTCCTACACCCTTTGTTAACACATGCATGCAAAATAAACAACTCCCATGCCCAAGAATTAACTTGCTAATTACCCATTTTTAGTTAAATTTCGGAATTAAGGGCTAGGGTGTAGAATCTTACCTTTGGGATGAAGACCTAGTGAGTTTTACTTGATAACCTTCCAATGTTTGAGCAAGAATTGGTGGATGGAGCTTAGGAACTCCCTTTCTCTCTCTATGTCACTCCCTCTCTCTAGAAGTGTATGTTTTATCTTTCTAAAATGATTCCCAAGGGTGTTATATTAGAATGGAGTCGGGTTTAAAAATTGGAAAAATAAGTTCGCCGAAACAGGTCTGCGGTCGCATATGTGACCGCATAATGCTTCTGCGGACCGCGAAGTGGGCCGCGAAATGGCCCTATGGAACTGGGCAAGTCTGCCCCACTCTGCGGCCATTATGCGGTCCGCAGACCTATTTTTGTGGCCACATAATGCGTCGCAGAACCTCCCTCCAAAAATTTTCCATGATGAAACTGCGATCGGTGTGTCGCCTGTGAAATCGTTGTGCGGCCGCATAATAGACCGCGAATTGGTCCAAAATTTTTGCTCAAGTTTCTGCTTCCACTCTGCAGTCATTCTGCGGCCCATAGAGTGATTTTGCGGCCGTATAGTGGGCCGCAGATATGCCTTTTTCTGCCAGCAAATTCTTTTAACTCCTCAGCGCATTGACCAACCCAAAAAGTCCGTAGCGCGGCGAGCTTGCTACTCTTTGACACATAGGTCTACCTTGGCACCACGAAATTCT
The DNA here is from genome assembly GCF_001879085.1 of Nicotiana attenuata. Lineage (NCBI taxonomy): Eukaryota > Viridiplantae > Streptophyta > Magnoliopsida > Solanales > Solanaceae > Nicotiana > Nicotiana attenuata. Next base: position 405,434 of record NW_017670715.1, on the reverse strand, counting down.
GGGTTTTTATGTAAGATTTTACGGGGCCTTAGAAAGGACATGTAAAGGTAGTTTTCTCTTGATCCTCCGGAGCAATATGAATTTGGTTGTAGCCGGTATACCCATCAAGGACACAATAGAAAGCATGGCAAGCCAATCTATCAAGCAATGATCTAGGAAGGGAAGTGGAAAATGGTCCTTCCTTATGACTTTGTTAAGCTTACGATAGTCCATACACACACTCCACCCGGTCACTGTTCTTGTAGGAATCAACTCATTCTTATCATTAGTGACCACCGTCATGCCCCCTTTCTTTGGGACACATTGAACCGGAGAAGTCCACGAACTATCGAAATGGGGTAGACAACCCCGGCATCCAACCACTTGATGATCTCCTTTTTGACAACCTTTTGCATGGCTTCATTGAGTCTCCTTTGATGTTCAATAGATAGTTTGGCACCTTCCTTCAAGTTAATCTTATGCATGCAAAATGCGGGGCTTATCCCCCGAATATCCGCCAATGTCCATCCAATAGACTTCTTCCTCTTTTGTAGCACCGCCAATATAGAGTCTACCTGCACGTTAGTTAAAAAAGAGGAAAGAATAACCGGTAAATTAGAAGAAGGGCCAAGGAATTCATCTCGAAGATGTCGAGGCAATGGCTTCATCTCCAAGATAGGAGGCTCTTCAATTGAAGGCTTTGAAGGAGGAGTTGTCCTATTTTCAAGATCCAAGGACAATTTCATAAGTGTACGACCCCATTCCTTGCAAAGAGTTCACACATTCCACGAAGCCCTCCATCTCTTCATCATCAAAGTTGAGCAAGACGGCCTCTAATGTATCATCAACATTTATCAAAACACTTGTTTCATCCACAATCACATCGTCACCAAGTCCACGAAAGAGCACACCTCATTGCTATTGGGTTGCCTCATAGACTTACATACATGGAAATCCATGTTTTAATCACCAACCCGGAAAGTAAGTTCTCCAACTTCAACATCAACTAGAGCCTTCCCCGTAGCAAGGAAAGGTCTCCCAAGAATAATCGGTACCTTATAGTCAACCTCAAAATCAAGAATGACAAAATCCGCCGAAAGAATGAATTTATCGACACGAACCAAAACATCCTCAATCACTCCCAATGGTCTCTTCATGGTACGATCGGCCATTTGTAACCTCATAGATGCGGGTCTTTGTTGCCCAATTCGCAAAGTTTTGAAAACCGAATAGGGCATCAAATTGATATTTTCCCCAAGATCACAAAGAGCTTTAGCAAACTCGGCACTTCCAATGGTACAAGGGATTGTGAAAGCACCGGGATCTTCCATTTTGGGAGCCATTGAATGCACAATTGCACTCACTTGATAGTCATTTATATAGTTTCAAATTTCATCAACCGCTTCTTTGTCACCAAATTCTTCATAAACTTTGCATAACCGACCATTTGCTCCAAAGCCTCAACCAATGGCACATTGATCGATAGACTCTTCATCATGTCAATAAACTTTTTGAATTGATTCTCGCCATTTTGCTTGGCAAACCTTTGAGGGTATGGAGGAGGAGGCTTAGGCAATGATGCTTTAGCTTTTTGCACTACCGGTTCCGGTATGTCAACAATGTGATCCCTAGACGGGTTCACTTCCTCTCGGGTCGTTATATTCTCTCCCACTTAAACATGTGTTTGTCCTCGAACGTGCTAAGAACTGATCCGGAGTTGTCCAAAATCACTATTTAACACCTTGTGCACCTATACGTGCTGCCACAACCCAGTTGAGCACATTAGCTCAAGCCAGTCTAAAGATCCTCCCTTTTATTTAGTCAAATAAGCCTTAGAGCCAAATTCCAACATCTGAAATCCTCTACCAGGCCTGCTTTCAGCATACGAACGTCGTATCAGTCACGACACCCTGCACCAAAACATGATTGTATATCCTTACTGAATTCACACCATGCACCGCATAATCCACATGACCATAATAATATCCTCTGACAACGATGGCCGCAATTCCACGAATCCGATGCCCACAACATACCTCATGACGCATGTAAGTCCTGTTCCAAGTCGTGCAATTATGCCACGACGGAGAAGATATGTTGAAATTCATAACCACCTGCCGAATCAACAAATCATTGAGTCTCTCCTCCTACAAGAACCATTACCTAATTTTGAACTACATAACGATATTTTCTCTTTAATATGCCTTATATAAATCTTATCGCACTAATCCCAAGTTCAATAATCTCGTCTCACCCAGTACAAGCTACTCCGGTAATAAGCCACCACAAACACTATCCAAGATTTCATATGACGCCATCAATGCGCCCACAAGATAAAATTGGAATATGACACATAAGGAAAAACTAACTCAGAAAAAGAACTATCCAGCCCGTGTAACGAATAAAACAACCATCAAATACTATGAGCCTTTCTCAGAGGCAAGGAAAAAGGACACACAAAATAAATATCAGGAACCGTGCTTAAAAATCTCACTGTTGCGATGTGCAACCCGATCCAACGTGACACTGTTGCGGCGTGCAACCCGATCCACACCACATACCCGTTGCGGTATGCCACCCAATCCAAACAATATACCTGTGGAGGCGTGCCACTCGACCCGCACATAACAATCAAAAGTGAACACACATCAAGCTGTAATGCTTATACTCATGAAATGTCCGAATATCAACCACAAGCACGCCAAGTGCATAATACAAATCCTGGGGAGACAGATGCGCCATACGCTACGAAGCTCAAGCACAACTAAGGTGCAATATATGATCCGCATCTCGAGAGACATCCTGCTCACACAACACCACCGCTATGTGGGACCTCAAGACATGTGCAAATAATCAAGTCGTCTTAACCCACATGGCACAAGTATTACACAAAATAGCTAAGGACAAAAATAACATCCAATGCCCGAATACTCCTCCATAATAAATGCTATGCTGAATGAACACACCCGGCCTGGTGTAGAGCACACATCCACATTTAAACCCATCAACGGACTAATCGTACCATACTGGGCTAATAATCTTTCAAGGATCCACAATAACTCACAAGAATAGCCGTCAAATCCGGAACAAACTCACACGGTCCACAGCCCAAGGAATAGAATGCCTCTCAGGCATAAACTCTCGCATTTGCGATATTACCATAGCCTCCATACTTGGTTTCAATCTATAAGAATCAAGTGACTAACATGTCACACGAACCTCGATCTTGACCTTCAACTTCCCATCCTCGTGCCGCTCACTGCACCTATCCTACCGCTACGCGATAACACACGTATTCACCATAACCCTTGAACTACTAGTGGAGTAAAACACTTCATTGGCTAGAAAACTTTCACTTAGCTCATTTTAGAAGAACCAATGCAACACGCAACTAAATTCTCAAACTGCGGAAAATACAACCTCATGTCGTGATCTAAACTGCCATAACTCTTTCGGAATGCCTTTACATAACACAACCATTCGAATCGAATACCTCCCAAATCAACCAAGTTGTGGTGGCGCTCAAGCCCAAGTGTACAACCACATACTACATGTATAACTTCACGCTTAAGATATTGATCACTGCCACAATCGTGTCGATTCAACCATAACCAACCGAGCCACTTCTTCCAATTTACTCGGGACTTGCCCTAAAAATAATAATAGCTCCATTCAAAACATAACGAAACCCAACAACACTCATCAAGAGTGACCCAATCCACGAGACCACATCGTCTAAATACCCATGAACCATCTCATATTCTCCTTATGCGCACAATAGCATCACCAGCTGGTACACCCATTTTGCAAGACCTTCCGCAAATCTGAAGTTATTTCTTCCCTTCCTCCAATACTGCATGGCATACCCAATGATAACATAAATTATTCCAAGTCCTTAAGCATTGCACTTAAATTCTTGAACCCACTAGGTCCACTGTTGAGAGTCACCCACTCTAGCGTGGCCCCAAATATAATCCAAAATCTAGTGCCCTGCCAGCACGTGAACACCCTAACAAAGAAGCACCCGACTGAATTCTTTTCCTTGTACATTACACCCACAAGAAGCATAAACTCTAAATCTTTACAAAACCTGAACTAGAATCAATAAGGTCCAAATACAACATACATTCCTCAAATCCTTTGCACGAATTTCCCCTGATGTTCTTGTTTCCTTAGCGATAATAACCCACCAATACACCGATGACCAAAGACCGCACAAGCAGACAACCACATGATCCAACCATAGACAGTGGGGCTCCCCCACTTAGCTTGAAGCTACAATTACATAACCCTAGAACCCTCCAAGATTCCTTCTTCCCCATTGACATCATTTGAAAATCCAACAATACATTCCAAACTCAGAGTCATGTTGCATCCAAATAAATTCCGTGGACCTAGTCACTGTCCACCATGATTCCCAAATTGCTCTAAACTTTCCTCAAGGCGTGTGGCTATCCTACCACAGATTCCATATGCTACTCTGCCACTCTTCCAATTTGGTTAAACCCTCTCCTTTAAGCAACTTCTCGACTTTCACTTTTCATACTTGACCTGCTAGTAATTCAACCACCGCGAGACACCTCCCTCCATGCCCTTCCTCATACTTCACTGCCCGAATATTCCCCCAAATCAAATCCATACTTGTATCACCTGAACAAATGAGTCGCTACCAACTCTAGACCTCCAAGAAGATCATCTTTCTCGAGCCATCAATATTATAAATACCAGTTCGATTTTGAACCGCTACACACCGCTATCTCTGATAACCGCTCCTCAGGCACCATTTCACTACACCCTGCACCGAAGGCCATAAATCAAAGAAGACCATAACACTGGTGAACCTTAATGTGTTCCAACAAGAACGACGACACCATATCAAAATGAGAATCCCACCATACTCGGGAATATAAAGTCTTGCTACTCTATCGAATAAAGCCTGAGCATTCATAGACCGATTGTCTTTCCTCCATTGGATTTAAATGCTGAACCCCTAAATTATGCACCGAGAAATCCTCCTTTCAAGTCATTCACTGCCTCGACACATAGACAAGCACCCTACCATTGAACCAACAATTCTGATAACACGTCTAAACATCATAGCAATCTGCACGCAGCCTCAAAACCATAGAAAACACAGCTACTGAGCCGAAATGACAGAACATCCTTCCGTAAGAAGACGATAATGACTTGCTCGAATGCGCAGGGAGAAACATCCTTCTCCATGTCTGTAGTACCACTGCAACACCTCGATGCTCAATCGACACGAGCGCTCAACATCATATAAGAATGATTAGGAATGAAATAAAGGCATAAGCCTCAAAGGAATTAAATCGCACGATGAGGAACCAAGAAGGGAAGTGTTCCTAACAGCTTTGTAGCCTCTTGAAAATAAGTACAGGCGTCTCCGCAAAGATCCGCAAGACTCTAATAGACTTGCTCATCACTCGTGAGACCCAAGTGAACCTAATTCTTTGATACCAAGCTGTCACGACCCAAAATCCACTATAGGTCGTGATGGCACCTAAAGTCGTCATCAGGCAAGCCAACTATGTTTGATCCGCTTAATTACTCATTTTTATTCCTTTGAAATCATAATTTCCATTAATTAAATAGTATGAATAGAATTTGCAGGACAAATGATAATATTTTTCACAAACTACTACGACGAACAACCTGTAAGCACCCCCAAAACCTGGTGTCACAAGTGCATGAGCATCAACTAGGAAATATGATAACATACAACACCTGTCTAAAATACAAATTAGACAAGATATAAATAACTCTAATGGCTCTGTGTGCTGCGGACTCGTAACATGGGATGCAGCTCACCTAAGTCCCCACGATAGCCGCACCTCTGTGCCCACAAGACCACTAGACATATATGTACCTGCACAAAATATGCAGCAAGTGTAGCATGAGTACGTAAATCAATGCGTACCAAGGAAGTATCTAGTCTAACCTCAAAGAAGTAGTGACGAGGGGTCGGCTTCGACACTTATTATAGGCTAACAATGAAGTACCAATATTATAATTAAGCATGAATTATACAAATACGGCTAAAAACTCAATAACAAGAAATAAATAAACAATTCTTACCCTAATAAGTAAATCCAAATTTTATTTCCATTATTTAGTAAGTTCTATCTCTCAAGCCAATGAAACAATATCAATAATAATTAGACTCCAAGAATTATTGTGCACGAATTATGCCGAGGTCGTACGGCCAGATCCAACATACAAATATATAAATTGTGCACTGTCGAGGGTCGAACTGCATAAACAATAGATGCATCTATCTGCTACCGAGGCGTTCGGCCCACTCCACAAGAAGAGAAAAATACATTAAAATAACCGATTCGAGATTTATTAAGAGGCTAATATCCAAAGAAATACCAATTCTCATTAACGGTCAAGTGACTCATCCTAAACTCAAGTAAATGAAGTTTAACCTATTAAATTCCTTTATCAAGTTTCAATATGAGTTAAGCAATTAAATTAACATGTAGGGTGCAAACATCGCAAGTTTAACATGATTTGGGTCCTAGACTACCCCGACATAAGCATAATTAGTAGCTACGTACGGACTCTCGTCACCTAGTGCGTACGTAGCCCCCACAAATAGAAGCAGATATTAAATCAATTCACCTATGAGGTTAATTCCCTCTCACAAGGTTAGAAAAGAGACTTACCTCGCCTTAAAGCCCACTTTCCGATCACAATTTCGCTTTAAAGCCCCAACTTGGTGTCGTTCAATCCGAAACTAGTCAAACAACGTGCAAAATTAATCAAAAATATACTCCAATGCTTCAAATTTAACAATTTATAAAAATTTCCAACTCCACTCGAAAAGTTGGTTGCGGGGCCCACGTCTTGGAACCCGACAAAACTCACAACTTCCGACAGCCCATTCCGAGACGAGTCCAACCATACAAAAATTATCAAATTCCGACATTGGATTGCCTTTCAAATCATAATTATACATTTTTGAAAGATTTTATAAAAATCTAATTTTTCTTCCATTAATCCACGGATTCATGATGTAATTAAGTATGTAATTATGATATATAATCAATATAGGATAAGGAACACTTACCCCCAATGTTTTCCCTTGAAAATCTCTCAAAAATTGCCTTTCCCGAGCTCCAAATCGTTAAAATGGAAAATGGGACGAATTCCCACTTTCAGAACTTAAATCTGTTGCCCGGTCATTTACCCTATGCGATAGCGGCCAAAATCCCGCGATCGCAAAGAAAAAAAAATTCCAGCATTTTTTTACTCTATGCGATTGCAGCCATTCTCTCACGATCACGAAGAACAAATTTTTCCAACAGCCTTTTTCAACTCTTCTGGACAGCCTCTAGTATAATGGTCATAACTTTTTGTACAAAAGTCCGAATAACAAATGGGTTAACATTCTGAAAACTAGACACCAAGATCTACAAATTTCATATTTTGGTCATCTCCCATTCTTATATATTCCGAGGTATAATCTTCCAAATTCAGCCCTGTGCAACACAAATTTCTTCTTCGCGATTTTCAAACATCTACCGAACAGCCTGTAGTGTACCAAACATAAATTTTTATACACAAATCCAAATGCCAAATGGCTTGTTTTACTAAAAATTAGATACAAAGGGCAACAACTTCCATTTTTGGATCATCTCCAAATTCCTTATAGATTGCGAGATATAAGCTTTTAAAGTCGGGTCAGTGCAGCAGAAAGTTTCCTCTACGTGATCGTGGAAGGTCTTCCGCGATTGCGAATCACTGGCCAATTTCTCCCATTTTACTTATCGCGATCGCATCCAATTTCCCGCGATCGCATAGCCCACAGTTGTAGCCAAAAACCTACAGCTAAAAATGACCTAGAAATATTCTAAAACCATCCCGAAACTCACCTGAACCCCGCGGGACCCCATCCAAACATACCAACAAGTCTCAAAACATAACACGGACTTAGTCGAGGCCTGAAATCACATTAAACTATGCTAAAAACATGAACCACACCCCCAATTCAAGACAAATGAAACAAAGAAATTCCAACTTCTACATTCGATGTCGAAACTTATCAAATCAATTTTTGTTGGCTTAAATTTTTCACACAAGTCATAATTGATGTATAAGTGTGGCTTCTTATTTTTAGGTTAGCTTTCTAATCTATAGTAACTTCAGGGGTGAATGCTTTTATATTTGTTAAATAATTTTACGGAAAAGGGTCAAATATGCCCTTATACTATTGAAAAAGATTTAATATTATCCTCCGTTATACTATCAGTCTAAATATACCCCTAACGTCATACTATGGGTCCAAATATATCCCCGACATCATGAAAGTGGTACAAACCTACCCTTCCTCCGTTAACCGCCTCCCCTATGAACACATTTTACTGCTACCTCACCATTTCACCCTGTTTGCAGCTACCAAGTTCAATTACTTTGAAATTCTATCATTATTTTGAAGACTTCACTGCCTCTACTTCACAAAAAAATTAACTCTCGTGTCTAAGTTGTTTTTCTTTCTCACCATGGTCAATTTTGAAACCTTAACCTAGTTTGCCTGTATCTTTGCTTAGTTTTATATATAAAACAAAATGTATTTTCGTTTGTATAAGCATGAATTTTGAATAGCAAAATCAGAATTTTCTCGATTCACATTATTTCACATTATTTTTAGTTTTTAGAATTTCTTTTGATATAGTTTGTTTGTCTATCTATGATCTGTGATTTTTCTTCAAATGAACGGGAAAGAAAGGTTGTGGGGAAGGGATGAAAATGAGAGTATAATGGTGAGGTGGCAATGAAATGTTGTCATAGGGAGGCAGTTAACGGAGGAAGGGTAGGGTTGTACCACTTTTATGATGTTAGGGATATATTTGGACCGATAGTATGACGTTAGGGATATATTTGGACTAATAGTATAATAGAGGGCAATATTAGACCTTTTTCAATAGTATAGGGACATATTTGACCCTTTTTCCATAATTTTATAATATATTTAAATCATCTTAAAATAATTAGAGTACTTTTTAATTTTATTTTAATATTTTACTTAAATAAAATAAAAATATTTCATTATTGTCTTTAATAACAAAATTTTGAGATTATTTATTTACTCATAATATTAACTATTATGTAATATATTCATGTCCTTATTCTTAATTTGATACTTAAAAATATTTCTTGAAAAGCTTGGCCAAACACAAATTATTGCTCAAAAGTATTTTTTAGATTGATTAGCCACAAACTGCTTCTCTCCTGTTAAAAGGAGAAATGGAGCTGGGTTAGAGAGTGAAAGCTTGAGTCGGTTACAAAGAGAAGGAGAGAGAAAAATCTTAATTGTATTTCTTCAATCTTAATTACAATGTGTATTTACATGCCTATTTATACAACTCACTAACTATCTAACTTAATTATCTTCTAACATAGTCCTTAGCTAACTGATTATGCAACTAACTAAGTACTACTCTATATCCATCAAGTACAACTGTCACAGCTACTAATATTTCTACACTCCTCCTCAAGTTGGGTGATGAACTACATTGATCATCCCTAACTTGCATAATATTTCACTGTGCAATTGTTTCCCCAAACCCTTAGTTAGAATGTCTGCAACTTGCTTTGCTGGCAACATGTCCTGTCTTGATTAACCCCTACTGCAGTTTTTTTCGGATGAAATGACAATCTATCTTTATGTGTTTAGTGCGCTCATGGTACATGGGATTCGATGATATTTGAAGAGTTGCCTTATTATCACAGAATAACTTTATTGGTAGATCAACCTCCATTCCCAGTTCCTCCAACAACCCATGCAACCAAACCAACTCTGCTACTGTGGTTGCCATTCTCCTATACTCAGCCTCAGCTAAGTTTCTTGATACTGTACTCTGCTTCTTAGACCTCACGGAAATTAGTGATTCTCCCAGCTTTTTGCAAAAACTAGTGACAGGTTTTCTAGACACCATGCAAGATGCCTAATTAGCATCACAAAAAGCAGTGATCTTCCTGGACTTGTTGCTGCTCATCCGAAGTCCTAAGCCTGGATGGCTTTTAATATATTTGACCACCCTTAGTGCAGCTTCATAGTGTGACTCTTTTGGAGCATGCATAAACTGGCTCAAGGTTTGGACTGCAAAGGATATGTCTGGTCGTGTGATTGCCAGATAGAGCAGTCTTCCCATCAATCTCTGATAAGGTCTTCTATCTTCCATCTCTTTATTATTGTCAAGTTCAAACAATTTTTCATAGTCCAAACTAGTGAGCTTCTGATTCTGCTCCAAAGGGGTTATAGCTGGCTTTCCTTCCCCTAAGCCACATTCTGATATCAACTTTAGAGCATATCTTCTGTGGTTCATGAGTATGCCTTTGGATGACCTGGAAAACTCTATTCCCAAGAAATACTTCAACTCACCCAAGTCTTTCATTTTGAAGTTGTTATTAAGTATGTGTTTGGCCTCTTCTATCAGCTTGATGTCACTACTAGTAATAAGCAAATCATAATCATACACTAATATTATGACAATGTGTGTATCCTGCCTTTTAGTAAACAGGGAATAATCTAACTTGCTTTGAGTGAAACCTGAGTTGATAAGAGCAGTGGTAAGCTTCAAGTTCCATTGCCTGCTTGCTTGTTTGAGTCCATATAGTGATTTGAGGAGCCTGCAAACCTTATTCTCCCCCTGGCTACCAGATCCCTGTGGCAAGGACATGTAGACTTCCTCAAACAAGTCTCCCTGAAGGAAGGCATTGTAGACATCTATCTAGTAAAGTGGCCAATTATGCTAAGCAGCCAAAGACACAACACATCTTATAGTTACCATCTTTACTACAAGAGAGAAGGTGACATGGTAATCCAGACCCTCTTGTTTGGTAAAACCCTCGGCTACCAATCTAGCCTTATACCTTTCAACACTACCATTTGCCTTACACTTCACCTTATATACCCACTTACATCCAATGGGTGTTTTTCCTGCAGGCAAATCCACCACTTCCCATGTATGATTGTCTGTGAGGGCCTCAATCTCAAGCTTCATAGCCTGAATCCAGTTATCCTTGGCAGCTTGCTCAAAGGATACAGGTTCAGTGATAGAGGAAAGGGATATCAGGTAGGCTTGATAGGAAGAACAAAGGGAAGAATAAGATAGGGAGGCAGATACTGGGTAGGGGTGACAGAAGAATGGACATAATCTGTGAGCCATATGGGAGGTTTAGATGTCCTAGTGGACTTTCTCAAAGTTGGTAGTGGTATAGGAGGTGAGTGGGAACTAGAGGTAGATGATAGGTCAGGGGATGTAGGTTTAGAGGTAGGTGATTAAGGAACAGGTGATTCCGGAGATGGTAAGGAATCAGTGATGCTTTGTTCAGGAGGTTGAGGGACTGGACAGTTTGGAAAGGAATCATCTGCGAATGATGCAGTAGTAAAAAAAGAGGTAGATGGTTCAAGGAATATGAACCTAGGAAATTTGAAAAGGAGCACTGACTCTCTAAAGGACACATCTCTACTAACAAAGAAGGACCTAACAATATTGTACAGCTTGTAGCCTTTTTGAGTGTCTGAATATCCCATAAACAACGCTGGGATTACTTTGGAGGAGAATTTGTCAATGAAGTTAGGTTTGATTGCATAACATAAATAACCAAACACCTTGAGATGTTGAAATTAAGGGGGTTTACCATGAAAAACCTCATAAGGAGATTTGCCGGAAAGGACAGAGGAAGGCAATATGTTTATCAAGGACACAGCAGTAAGAATGCATTCACCCCAAAACTTTAGAGGTACATAAGCTTGAAACCAAAGTGCCCTTGACATCTCAAGCAAGTGCTTCTGTTTCCTCTCAGCTACCCCATTCTGTTGAGGGGTATGAACACATGAACTTTGATGCACTATTCCAAGAGAAGTAAAAAGAGTAGTACATTGAGAATTAAAAAATTCAAGTCCATGGTCTGATCTAATGGTCTTGACAGAAGCAGAAAACTGAGTTTTAATCAAGGCAAGGAAATTTCTGAGTAAAACAATGACATCACTTTTCATTCTCATCAAATAAACCCAAGTCATTCTAGAATAGTCATCAACAATAGTAAGGAAATATCTATAACCATTGTAAGTACATTGTCTATATGGACCCCATACATCCATATGTACAAGCTCAAAAGGAGAAACAGTTTTAGAAGTACTAGTAGGAAATGGAAACCTAGTTTGTCTTGCTAAAGGACAAATTGTACAAGACAAAGACTCTTTATTGAACAAATGACTTTGTAGAAAAGGAAGTTTCTGAAGAACAGCAGCTGGTGCATGACCAAATCTCTGGTGCCACACTGAGAATTGATGAGAGTGAGTAGAAGAGAAGCAATGCTAAGAGGACACAGGGAGGACTGAAGTATTGGAAACATATGCTTTGACAGGTGATAGCTTCTTGGTAGGTTGAAGTACATCCTTCTCCTTACCAATCCCCTTCACCTTGCTAGTGCAAAGGTCCTGGAAGATACAGAAATCAGGGTAAAAATCCACATAGCATTGCAGTTGTTTGGTCAGTTTTGAGATGGACAGAAGATTATATTTGAAAAGAGGAACATAGAGGACATTTGTAAGTTCATTATTAAACAGTGAAACAGAACCAACATGTGTAACATAGGTCACATGACAATTTGGTAAATGAACTTTGTTGGCATTTGGTGTAATTAATTCAGGATTTAGCAACATATTCAAGCTAGAAACCATATGATTTGTTGCCACTGTGTCAACCACCCATGGAATGGATTTAGTGCCTTTAGATAAACTAACATTAGAGAAATTGGATATACCTGCCATATTAGCAACTGCTTCATGTGAGGGTACTGGCTTGTTGATCAGCTGTAGGATCTGTTGATACTGTTCAGGAGTGCAAGTAGGCATTGGCATGTACTAAGCAGATGGCTGAGCAGTAATATTGGAGCCTGATGCATCTGGATGCCCCAAGTAGTTGGCACTATTAACTGAAGGTCCTTTGTTGTTAGTTCCAAACTATTGTGGCCTCTCAAAACCTTTCTTCCTATTAGCCTTAAAATTTTGTAGATACCCAACCAATTTGTAGCAATTCTCCCTTTTTTGTCCTTTCATATTGCAATAGTCACAATATAATCCATTTAGTTTCTTAAACATGTTGTTCTGCATAGCAGCAAGAGCTGTAGGATCATTCAAACCCAGATTTTGTAATGGTTGAGCACACTGTGTTATCATATTTGACTGCATTCGTTGGCTTTCATCTTGCATGAGCATATTGTAGGCTTGATTCAGTGATGGACTTGGAACTGTCATCAAAATCTGGCTACGTGACTGTGCATAAGTCTCATTTAAGCCGATCAAAAATTGCATTAGCTTCTGTTGTTCTATATGATCTGCATAAGCCTTATCACTCCCGGGAAATGGAACTAATGAAAGGTATTCATCCCAAACATTATGAAACTTAGAGAAGTACTTAGATATAGTAGAAGTCTCATGTATCATTTTGTAGATTTCCCTATGTAACTAAGAGACTCGTGTAAGATTTCTTTTACCAAAACGCTCTTTCAAGTCCATCCAAACCTTATGAGCATAAGATGAATACATCAATCCATTTCGTAGTTCCCTTGATAATGAATTGGTGATCCATGACATGACAAAAGCATTGCACCTATCCCATTCATGTACTAGGTCTCCTTTATAATGTTCCTTTCGATAGCTACCATCAATAAACCCTAGTTTACTTTTTGCTAACGATGCAACCTTCATAGAATTACTCCATGCAATGTAATTTTCTATACCAGTTAACTGTTGAGAGATTAGGATACAACCTGGAGTATCAGATGGTTATAGATACAGAGGATTCCTTGGGTGAATGTTGGTGAATCGTTCGACCGGATCTCCAACTGTAGGTGCTGAATCTTCAGAGTCGACATTTGTGCAAAATTACGAGAAATGTTTGAAGAGATTTTCAATTGCAGCTACAAGGAGCTTAGGGTTCCAGAAATTGAACTAATTTCCAGGTCAAAAAGGGAAAAAAACAAAAATCTTATGAAGAAAGAAGAAGCTTTGGACAGCATGACAATGGAAGAAATTAGGGTTTGCTATGCTCCGAAAATCATTTTCTACTCACCGATTGTTCTCAATGGCCCATTCTTCAGCTCAAAATTCCACCGATCGGTTGCTCTGATACCATGTTTGTTGATACCCAATTTTTCCCAAAATACTTTTTTAGTTGCATATATGCCTTCAAAATCATACATTAACACCAATTGGTATTTTTTCATAATTTTTCCACACTTTTTAATTTGTCCAGTATTTTATTTCCAAAAAATAATTATAAAAATTGCATCACAAATGATTTCAAAGGCATTTCTTGATTTAATTTATTGTTTATGGTCCTATTAAGACCAAATTGTTCCATAAATGGCCAAATTGGCACCTTTTGGTTATAATTGCAATAACTTTGCAATTATAGCCCATGCATACATTTTTGTATTATTTTACCAGAAATTAGTCCGTTGTATTTTTAAAATTACTAAATAACTATTTTTAAAACATTCCTATGCATGAAAATCATTTTTATAATTAGTAATTATTTTACAATTTATTTTAGTCAATTTATTTGGGGTATTTAACAAATAGCCTTGTTTAATTTCATTTCAGCCTAATTGACCAGCCCAAATACCCTTATAAAAGCAGCCCAAAGCTCCCTTAGGCCCAATCTGCATGCCCCGACCCAATAGCCCCGTTTAATCGTGATCGTTGATCATTTTGATCAATGGTCCACGATTAAACTTACCATATTAACCCAAACGACCCCCTCAACCCTCTCATTAGCTCTCATTTCCGCCGCCCTTTCGTTCCCTTCTCTCTCAAACTCCCTCTGCCTAAACCCTAACTCCCCTTCATCGGCTGCTTGCTCGCCGGTAATAATAGTGGCTCACCACCACCCCTAGCCCTAATGGCTCCCCCATGACCGGATTCTTCCTGTCTTGAGGTCCTCAAGGGACCAGTGGATGTTCACTCACCACCCACGGCATGTTCTCGCCGTTCTCAGACCACTATGGCCCGATTGAGAAAGATCTTCATATTTCTCGGTTAAACCTATGGGTTTCGAAGCCGGTCTCTCTATTTCTGGGTTATTTTCTGGAAAACCCTAATCTCTTATCCTGTACCTCTTAGATCTGTAACATATCTGAGGCTTTTCTGAGCTATTTTCGTTTGTTTTATGAAAAACTTTTCGATTTCTCAAAGCATCGCTTTATTTTCCCATTAGGGTTTTTGGAACTTTTCTTCAAAAACATATTTCTGGTCATTTTAGTTTTGTTATCTCATTCTCATATGTTTGAACTATTTTTTGCTAAAATTGCTTTTAATCCTGATTTGTTATGTTAAAACCCCAGTTTTAACACTACGTTATAATCCTGAGTTCATTCTTGCTTGTCGATTCTGCTATGTGTGTGTTCGAAGCCCATGAATATGTTTCGATTAGTGATTTCTACCCCAATAATGTCTTACTAGGGTTTCTGATTTGTCTCTTTCTGGCTATACTCAGTACTTGTTATTCGTGGAAGTTTATAATGTTTCCCTTAGTATTAGTACTATCTTTCGATTCTTTAAATCCCTGATTTCCTGGGATGATACTCTTTACTGATTTTCGGCTACTTTTCCTGTTTTCACAACCTTTAAATATTTTCTTACCTTGTTATGTGATTGACTGCATTATTGCTCGATTCTTACTGTTATTTCCTTAATTAGGGCTCTATGTATCTACCCCTAACTGTTTATTCTGTACTTAGGTCTTTTGAACTCTTTCCTTATTTGGTACATGTTCTTTACCGTTTGAAATTACTCCCTTAATTAAGGGAAGACTTGGACTGATTTTACTTTAATTGATTCCGAGTTCTCTAATTACTGAACAATATGATTCTTACCTTATTTACCTAACTTTCAAACTACTATATATATGATTTCTTCTACTCTCATTAGACACGAACATTAGTTCACAACTCCCTCACACACTTAAAACTTTTTCTGCTTTCTTTCTTGTTACTTGCTACTATTACTGAATTAGCCGGCTGCAAGCCAAGGCTAATTATTGCACCCTATTGCTCTTCACTTTGTGTCTATTCTCCTTAACCGGTATGTTCTTATTTCAATTCAAGTCCTAAACACTATGTGTTTTCTTGCTGTTTTAGTTTACTGGTTACCAGTCTGTTCCTGTCTATTATCTGACCTTTCAATATGTAATTAGCCTGTTTGGATCACTGTTAGTTCTGTCCTAATTCGAATATGTGATCAGCATGATATGAGCTCGTCCATTCCTTATAGTATGTATTGGCTTTACTCTATTAGTATATGTTTGAATAGTTATGTGTTAGTTGGTTTCTGGTTTGCACCTGTTTTGCAAAACTGATTTGTCACCCTAAGTTATTCTGATGCTATGCCCAATCATGTCTAGTACTTCTATGTCCTCGCTGTTGCTATGAAGTCTTATACCATGTCATCTCCCAATCCCATAAACCCCCTAAGCACTTCTGATTCTATAACTATGTTCTAATTAGCACCCCTAAAATCCATCCCTCACTGCTTGCACTTTTAGCTACTCCTTAATTACAAAAGACTTCTGTTTGTCATATGTTCATTATGTGTATTATGTCTCCCCAAATCCCAATTCCCTTGTATGAATCATGTGGTTAGGACTCTGTTCGCTCTATGGTTGATCTGTCGTTCGTTTGATTACACAATTCTTGTCAAAACTGTCTTACTGCTAAACAACTCTCCTATTTTATAAAACTACCTCAATTGAGTCCTTTTCAATATTGTGTTTCCTATCAAACATTTTCAAAACTATGTCAAGCACTCTCACTCCACTCTTAAGTCCCTAGGTTCTCCCCTCCAGTGTGAGACTACCTTGGGATCCCTGTGAGATCTCTCAGAACTCTGATACACTGGGGCAGGCCCTTCTACACTGCACTTACTCAGTTTTGGTTATGAAGTCTGGGTGTGAGCACTGCCCGGGATCCTTGAGATCCTTTGGGAACTCTGACACACCTGGATATGAAATTGGCTATGGCATCTTGGCATTTGAGGCTATGGAAAATCCGGTATCTTCAGGATACACTTGGGCCTACTTCAGGCTCCCTATAGTTAACTTCTTCTTTTTCTTTCATTTGTTTATGTAATTTATTCAACTGGTCTGTAATAATTATTTGTAAACGAATGTTGGGGATGGCTAGTGAAACGGGAGGGGTAGCTATATAATCCTCTTTATATCATTGGGGTAGAAAGCATGTCATAGGCTTTACATTATTTATATCTGTATTAGAATCCATGTTTTTAGGATCAATACACTCATCCAAATCATGCAAAATATGCACTAGATGTCATGTTCCTAGGATTTCATGTCTACTGTTTCAGCGTCTCATCCGTCACTAATCCATGTTTTATATCTATCACTTAGAAATACTGCTCCTAGGATAATAACATTAGCATAAAAGTTGTTACTCTTGTGCATTCAGAAGTCATATTTCAATAATTCTGCAACTCTGGTGTGCATTTGGAAATCATGCCTTAGGGATCCTGTTTTTTTAACCATCCTGCCATTTGCATGTGCATATTAGATACCATGTTCTAGGATCCTATTTGCATTTTGTTTAAGACGCCTAGTTAGTTACTGATTCATGAAAAGGTAATAAAAATAATCTCACATTGTGATATTTTTCTGAATAAAACTGGTAATAATCTCTGCACTCTCAGATTCGTATCAACTAGAACAACATGCTCTTATGGTAAAACGGCTTCTGAACTGTTAATGATTCTGGTAACTATTATGCATGATCTCACGCCTAGGCAAGCATTAGGTGATGAATCATTAGAAAACAGGAAAACTGTTTTGATTGCGTTTGTTGCTTAAAGATTCACAGGTCTAAAATCAGTAGGCAAATGGACTCAGTTCTTCACACTTGGGTCCTAATTCGATATTGTATACTGTCTGCTCATCTAGATATCATGTTCTAAGGTTTTCTCTTAAAAAATTAAAAACAGTTGTCGCAGACGTGCATTTGTTTGTTATGTTTGTGGAGGTAAATGTGAGCCTTTAGTTGTTTCCCTTTGTGAAATACAGTCCAACTTTTTTTTGTTTGGTGCCTAGACTTTTCTCCTTTAAGACACCTTAGGATGGTCTAGAATTACCCAAATTAGAGGTCCTAAATACCCAATTCCCAAAAGGAAAAGAGTTATTCCCCCATGGAATGTCGAAACCCGGACCTTTCTCCGCGAGGAGGAAAAAAAGGGGGCGCGACAGCATGGCGACTCTGCTGGGGATATTTAGGCTCTTACCATAACGAACTTATCTTTGTGAATTAGTTTAAGCATGCTCTATCCCACGTACCCTTTCCCCTTACTTGAATTTAACTGTTTATTTTTTACCATTTATGATTTCTTTATTTCCTTGAAACTGACGTGTCTCTTTATTTTCTTCTTCTGTAACTGTCTTTCAATCATTAAAATACTGCATTTATTATTTTCTTACGTGCAAATACTTGACAATATGCCGTTATTATTGCATTTACTCCACATCATATTCCACTCGTGTGTATCAAAATCCTATAGCAACGCTTGATGAGTGGTTTCGCTCTTCCAATTTATTACCCTTAAATTCGGAAAGGCTTATTTGCGGTAAAACTAGTCGATCAGCGGTGCAGTCGACGGTTCCATGCCTTTCCCCCTCAAGTTGTCCGCTTGAGGGTACCAGTCTAGACCCTCCATAGTAACCTTACTCTGTTCAAAATTATGCATGCATCATGGTCAAACCTAGCCGGATTAATATGTTGTCCACATAATAATCCTTTAAGACAAGCCTTATCCAAAGTCCACCGGGGTTTCCATAATCCCAACGGACACAACCCCATTCTGTGCATTAATTTGGAGAACTAAATGCCAATATGCTAATCATGAATGTATAAATAGTCGAGTTTTGTGGGGGATAAGGGACTAACCCTTTTGCTTTGCAGAAAATGAGGCACGAGGTCCCCAGATTCGGTATGGTTAGCAACATTCCACCATTGCTACTAGATTGGTGGGAGGACCTTTCCTCAAGTGACAAGAAACACGTAAGAAAGTACTTGGGCAATCTACCTTCTCTGCTAGACATTGAGCCAAACAATAGGTTAATCGAGGCTACCACTTTATTCTGGGATAGTGAAAGGGCTGTGTTTCGCTTTGGCGACAAAGAAATGACACCACTTCTAGAGGAAATTGGAGGGCTTGCGGGATTGACTTGGGATAGCCTCGGGTTATTGGTGCTGGAGAACCGTACTGGTAAAGGGTTCTTAAAGATGATGGGGTTGAAGAAAAATGCTGACTTGAGATGCCTGAAGGAATATACCCCTATGTCCCTATCCGAGTCATGAGGCAAGCAGGTAGGAAACAGGTTGTACCAAGGGTTGTCAAGATGAGTCATTTTGCAACAGACTTTCAAGACGATGACGTCCATTACAAGTGTCAAGCCAGCATATGTGGCACTATAAGATCATTGTGCAAAAGAACACCATTGAGCCCGACAGGTATCATGCAGGGTGCGAACCTCTTTACACGGCGTGGTTAGAAGCCAATCTAAAGGGAATGGTGAGGCCAGGAGCCGGTCGAGGAAATAGAATCATAGACGAAGAAGCTGAAGCTCATGTCAAATATAACAGGCTGCGCAAGAGGGTCCACGACTTGAGAATGAGCACTAGGAAATATATGAGAGGAATGTGAATTGAAGAATGGAAAGAAATGGCAATCACTTCCAACAAGAAGCTGCAATATTTGGAGTGAGGAATAGTGGAGCTGGAAGGTAAAGTAAGAGGATTGAGGATTGCCAGAACGCTGAAGGAGGACATCTGGACAAGGCCTACTTGCTGCTGGGTCTGCGCGAGCTGAGGGACCTGTACGATGGAGTCAGGAAGATCGAATCTGGGGAAGGTCCTTCTGGGACCAAATAGGCTAGATCTATTTGCTTTCCTAAAATGTAATAAGGCCAAGTGCCAATAGTAACTTATCTTTTTCTATTATCTTAGTGTTGTTTTGGGATTCGTCCATTTTTATATTATGAAATGAGGCATTTGTTGGCATCTAAGTTCTCCAAATCTATTTGTCGCTAGGCCTACCTCGGGCACAACGAGGCTCCCAAATTAGGATGCCAATTTATATTCCCGCAATATGTGTTTAAATACTGCAACATTTAAAAACCCCTACTAACTTGTCACCTTTTTTTTTCTTTATTTAGATTATTCCCATTCCCTAAGGTTGGTTCACTCATACTGGCATCATCAACGTATCATACCAGATCTAGAGGCCCTCCACCTCCTCCTCCTCCAAGCAATACAAAAGGCAAAGGAAAAACAAAAATGGACGACTTAAGCGGTATTCGAAAGGAGAATGTTGAGAACGCAGAAACTTCAGACGGTCGGAGTACTCCGGCACCAAATGATCTAGTCTTGAGATTGGAACAAAAGATACTGGAACTACAAGGGGAGCTTGAGCAGGTTCGTAACTTGGTGAACTTATCACTCGCCCTGAATGTCCCCGACATCAATCAACAAAATACAAAGAACCTGGCACCTCCCCAAAACACACCAAACCAACATCCACAAAACCCTCCCACACCACAACCATACGCAACCCCACCCCAAAATCTCAATCCCTTACCAATACCAACACCACTGCAACACCACCACCAACCAATCCAGTAACCACCCACCGCCACTTACCATACTCCCCAGAACAGACCACAACCCATTCCGACCCTCAAAACTCAACCAATGACCACCCCTACACCCAAGTCCCTGGCACTCATCAAAATAACCCCATATATGTGGAGACCATACCTCATTCTACTCAACAAACTTCCTATGCACCAGAATCCTCAGAGAAGGATCAACTCATTAAAAACATGGCTGAAGAACTCAAGAAATTGACAAGTCGGGTTTAGGGCGTCGAAGGCGGCAAAGGGATAGAAGGTTTGAATTATGAAGACCTATGCATACAGCTAGATGTGGAACTTTCGGAGGGGTACAAACCTCCTAAGTTTGAGATGTTCGACGGCACAGGTGATCCTAAGGTTCATCTAAGGACCTATTGCAACAAGCTTGTCGGGGTCGGAAAGGACGAGAAGATCCGGATGAAACTCTACATGAGGAGCCTTACTGGTGATGCTTTGTCCCGGTACATCAGCCAGGATCCCAAGAAATGGTCCAATTGGGTACGATGGCATCAGATTTCATGGACCGATTCAGGTTCAACACAGAAAACGCACCCGATATTTTCTACATCCAGAATCTTAAGAAGAAACCCACTGAAACATTTCGCGAGTATGCTACCCGCTGGAGGTCGGAAGCGGCCAAGGTCAGGCCATCTTTGGATGAAGAACAGATGAACAAGTTCTTCGTAAGAGCACAGGACCCGCAGTATTATAAAAGGTTGATGGTTATTGAAAACCATAAATTCTCCGATATCATTAAACTTGGGGAAAGAATTGAGGAAGGCATCAAAAGCGGGATGGTAACAAATTTTGAGGCATTACAGGCCACAAATAAAGCATTGCAATGGGCGGCATATCAAAGAAGAAAGACATTGGGGCAGTAATGGTGGCTCAAGGCCCGAAATCTCCACTTACCTATCGCACACCTCCACCCACATATCAAACACCACCATCCACATACCAAGCACCACCACCTACATATCAACCATCATCTCCCAAATACTCCCAACCAGCCACTGTCTATCACACCTACAACTCCCAACCACCTTACTTCCAATCACCTCCGACTCGCCATAATTATCCAAGACCAAGACCCAATTTCGATCGCAAGCCACTCAGACAATACACCGCCATCGCTGAACCCATTGATCATCTGTTTGAAAGATTGAAAGCCGCAGGTTACGTCACTTTTGTTCCCGCTGTGGCACTAGAGAATCCATCCCAATGGGTCAATCCTAACAAAACTTGTGCATACCATTCCGGTATGAAAGGGCACACCACTGACGAATACCGAGCATTGAAAGACAAAATACAGACGCTGATTAATAACAAGGTTATACAGGCAAAGGAGGCCACACCAAATGTTCGCAACAACCCTCTCCCTGATCACAGAGGTGGTGGAATACATGTGATAGAGACGAATGAAGGGTGGGGCCCTGAGGGGTCGATTGGGCTTATTCGGGAAGGTGATGACTTTAAACCCTCAGTCACACTTACCCCTATTGTGGTACAGACTCAGTCGCCAATCGAGGTTGAGGTAGCCACACCAGTTCCATTTGAGGTAGAGGTAGCTCCACCCGCGGCCACCCCTGTTCTATTAGAAGTAGAAGTGGTCACACCGTTCACAGTCACAGTATCAACCACACCTCCTTTCCACTCAAAAGCGATACCTTGGGATTATGTTGCCGAAGCTAGACGCAAAGCAAAGGCAAAGATAGAGGAATCCGATGTCGCACAAAGAATGACCAGGACCGGGAGAATCTATACACCTGAGCACCTGGGAGGACCAAGTAAGGATGCCATTACCAAGCAGCCTGTCACTGAAATAGGACCAGATGACCTGTGGAGGAAAGTGCAAGCAAAGGAGTATTCTGTCATCGATCATTTGAACAAAACCCCAGCTCAGATATCCATCCTGTCACTGTTACAAAATTCAGAAGCACACAAAAACGCTTTGATGAAAGTGTTAAGCGAAGCCTACGTGCCCAATAACATCACCAGCGGAGAGATGTCTAATATGGTAGGACAGGTATTAGAAAGTCATAGAATCACTTTCCACGAGGATGAGTTGCCACCTGAGGGTCTGAACCACAGCAGGGCACTGCACATTACAGTGCGATGCGAAGATTACTTCATTGCCATGGTCTTGGTTGACGGAGGTTCAAGCCTCAATATTTGTCCATTGGACACTCTGAAAAGATTGGACAAAGGTTTTCATGAAATACGGACAGGAAGCATGAATGTGAAAGCTTTCGATGGGTCTCAAAGGGCCACGATCGGGGAGATCAACCTGTATTTGCAGATGGGGCCGACTTGGTTCGACGTCGAATTTTAGGTGCTCAACATACCAGCATCATACAACCTTCTATTGGGCCGACCATGTATCCATGCCGCTGGGGCCGTGGCGTCCACACTACATCAAGCTATAAAATTCGAATGGAATCGTCAGGAGGTGATCATTCACGGAGATGGGAGTAACCCCATTTACACCAGTCAAGCCGCCCCAATTGTTGGAAATAGAAGAAGGCTAGGGGAAACCTATCATCACATTGAACGTGTCAATGCTGTCGAGAAAGATAAATGGTGGAGCAGTAAGATACAGAGCATAGTGGCATGGTCTAGATATGAACCCGGCAAAGGGCTCGGGAAGAATCTCCAAGGTATCACTAAAACAATACGGCTGAAGGGTCATGGTACTACCTTTGGGCTCGGATATCAGTACACATGGCAAGAGTATAATGATTGGTCGCCTCCATAGCACGGACGGTATTACCCTCTCGAGTAACCAGTGCCACGTCTAGATCAAGCTTTTCACCAAGCTGATACAATATGGGGAACTGCAGAAGAGGAAGCATTAGCGGGGCTGAAGAATCTGTTCTTGGAAGATGAAAACATGGACTGCAGTGCAATAATTGAGGAGGAGGAGGAAGAAGGCCTCACTATTCAGGCAGTGGAGAAGGGAGCTGTTCTCAGGAACTGGATCGCCACACCATCCCGGGCCCGCCGAGTCCCTGAGTAGCTTGGCAGATTTTATTTCTATAGCCATTCTAGGCATTTAAGATTTTCAGTAACTTTGTTTTAAAGACTTGTTTCAAAATAAATGCTCGATTCATCGAGCCGTACTTGTCTGGATGTTGTTTAATTTTAATCCAATGCATATGCTCTTTATTATTCATTACTATTTTCTATATTTTTTCCTACAGCGTTATTATTACTTTTCCTGATGAACCGGCGACTGTGACATCTAACGAGGCAACGCAATATGAGAACAGTGATTCAGATAAAGAAGACGAGATACCCGGGGAAGTTGTCAGGGAGGTGGAAAACTTTGAGAAAAAGCCTAAGTCCAATCTGGACGAAACCGAAGCAGTAAACTTGGGGGACGCCGAGACCGTCAAAGAGACTTGCATCAGCATTCACTTATCACCAACAGAGAAGGAAGAGTACATCAGTTTCCTAAAAGAATATGAGGACATTTTCGCATGGTCATATGATGACATGACAGGTTTGAGCACGTACATAGTGGCTCACAAGTTACCTACTAATCCAATGGGTTCGCCGGTGAAGCAAAGACTCAAAAAGTTCAAACCAGACATGAGCCTAAAAATCAAGGAGGAGGTTACCAAGCAGATCAAAGCCAAAGTTCTTAGGGTGGTTGAGTACCCAACCTGGTTAGCCAACATTGTGCCAGTTCCAAAGAAAGATGGGAAAGTGAGAGTATGTGTTGACTATCGGGATTTAAACAAAGCAAGTCCCAAGGAACTTTCCACTGCTAAACATACAAATCCTGATCGATAATTGCGCCAAGCATGAACTCCAATCTTTCGTAGATTGCTTCGCGGGTTATCACCAAATCTGGATGGACAAAGAAAACGCAGAGAAAATAGCCTTTATTATACCATGGAGGGTATACTGCTACATAATGATGCCATTTGGTCTAAAAAATGCTTGGGCTACCTACATGATAGCCATGACAACTATCTTCCATGATATGATACACAAGGAGATAGAGGTATATGTGGACGACATCATCATCAAATCCAAGAGGGCCGCAGACCACATAGCAGACATGAGAAAATTCTTCAACAGACTAAGGAGGTACAACTTGAAACTAAACCCCGCCAAGTGTGCATTCGGGGTTCCCACAGGAAAGTTGTTGGGATTTATTGTCAGCCGTCGAGGGATCGATCTAGATTCGTCTAAAGTCAAGGCTATTCAGGAGTTACCGCCGCCTAGGAGCAAAAAGGACGTGATGAGCTTCCTAGGGCATCTCAATTATATCAGTCGCTTCATAGCACAGTCCACAGTCATATGTGAACCCATCTTCAAGATGCTGAGGAAAGATGCCGAGACAAGTTGGACTGAAGATTGTCAAAAAGCTTATGACAAAATCAAGGAGTACCTGTCCACACCACCAGTTTTGGTTCCGCTAGAGCCGGGACGGCCTTTGCTACTCTATCTATCGGTATTGGATGGAGCCTTTGGATGCGTTCTGGGACAACATGATGAGACAAGGAAAAAGTAGCAAGCCATATACTACTTGAGTAAGCAGTTCACACCTTACAAAGCACGGTACTCCCTGCTGGAACGCACTTGTTGTTCCTTGAACTGGACGGCCCAGAAGTTGAGGCATTACTTTAGTGCCTATACCACATACCTCATATCCAGTATGGGTCCTTTGAAGTATATATTTCAGAAACCCATGCCGACAGAGAAGTTGGCTAAATGGCAGATACTGCTGAGTGAGTTCGACATCATCTACGTAACTCAAAAGGCGGTCAAAGGACAAGCATTGGCGGATCATCTTGCTGAGAATCCGGTGGGAGGAGAATACAAACCCTTGAAAACGTATTTTCCTAATGAAGAGGTGTCATCCGTAGGAGAAGACATTACTGAAGTGTACGACAGTTGGAGGTCTTTGACGGAGCCGCGAATTTCAAAAAGTAGGCATTGGAGCAGTTTTGGTATCAGAAACGGGTCAACATTATCCGGTATCTGCTAAACTCAGATTTCCCTGCACCAACAACAAGGCGCAGTATGAGGCCTGCATACTAGGACTCAACATGGCAGTCGACATGAACGTTCAGGAGTTGCTGGTAATCGGTGATTCAGATTTGCTTGTGCAGCAGGTACAAGGAGAGTGGGCCACCAAGAATTCCAAGATATTGCCATATCTACACCATGTGCAAGAATTGAGAAAGAGGGTCACAAATATAGAGTTTCGACATGTACCCAGAATTCAGAATGAGTTTGCTGATGCATTGGCCACCTTGTCATCTATGATACAGCATCCGGACAAGAATTTCATTGATCCCATCCCAGTAAAAATCCATAATCAATCGGCTTATTGTGCCCATGTTGAGGAAGAAGCGGATGGAAAGCCTTGGTTCCACGACATCAAGGAGTATTTGGCAAAAGGAGAATATCCGAAGCATACAAACCACACTCAGAAACGCACACTCCGGAGATTGTCCAATCACTTCTTCCACAGCGGAGGAAATTTGTACAGGAGAACTCCTGATTTAGGATTGCTAAGATGTGTCGACGCAAAAGAGGTTTCTAAGTTACTTAAGGACATACATGCTGGGACCTGTAGCCCACATATGAATGGTTTTGTCTTAGCCAAGAAGATACTCAGGGCCGGTTACTTTTGGATGACCATGCAGACAAACTGAATCCAGTATGTCCGCAAATGCTACCAATGTCAAGTGCATGCTGATATGA
Source organism: Nicotiana attenuata (assembly GCF_001879085.1). Classification (NCBI taxonomy): domain Eukaryota; kingdom Viridiplantae; phylum Streptophyta; class Magnoliopsida; order Solanales; family Solanaceae; genus Nicotiana; species Nicotiana attenuata. The sequence goes on along the minus strand of NW_017670715.1, from coordinate 379,008 downwards.
TAAAAGTGTCGCCAAATGAGCTCAATGCAACAAGCTCACCTTGTCCATTCGCCGCCTGGGGAATGGATGTCATCGGTCCGATCGAGCCCACTACTTCAAACGGACACAGGTTTATTCTGGTACCATCGATTACTTCACAAAATGGGTAGAGGCCGCATCTTACAAAGCTGTAACCAAGAAAGTCGTCGCAGATTTTGTCAAAGACCATATTATTTGCCGATTCGGAGTTCCTGAGTCTATTTAGACTGATAATGCCGCCAATCTTAACAATGATCTGATGAAAGCTATGTGTGAAACTTTCAAAATCAAGCACAAAAATTCCACAGCCTATAGACCTCATATGAATGGAGCCGTAGAAGCCGCCAACAAAAACATCAAGAAGATACTGAGGAAAATGGTAGAAAACCACAAACAATGGCACGAGAAGCTACCTTTTGCTCTGTTGGGATATCGCACTACAATTCGCACGTCAACTGGAGCAACTCCTTGCATGCTGGTTTATGGTACCGAGGCTATCATCCCAGCCGAGGTAGAGATTCCTTCTTTAAGAATCATACAGGAAGCTGAACTCAGCGATGCAAAATGGATAAGGAGCCGCTATGAACAATTGGCCCTTATAGACGGAAAAGGGATGAATGTAGTATGTCACGGTCAGCTTTATCAGAACAGAATGTCCAGAGCTTTCAACAAAAGGGTCAAACCAAGAAAATTTGCACCAGGGCAGCTGGTGCTGAAGAAGATCTTCCCACATCAAGATGAAGCCAAAGGGAAATTCTCTCCCAACAAGGTCCTTACATGGTTCACATAGTACTGACAGGAGGAGCACTCATACTTGCAGAAACGGACGGAGAAATTTGGCCAAAACCAATAAATTCAGATGCAGTCAAAAGATATTATGCTTAGACTATTTACATTTATTCATCTGATGTAATTGAACTACGCTTGACCTGATTCCCGTTTAAGAGGGGATACGTAGGCAGCCTTATGGGTTCCATCATATCATAATAAAATTTCCATTTCCCCCCCAAGATCAGAAACTGGGGCAGAACTTTGAGGAGGACCCTAAAAATTCCGAAGGAAGTCCAGCCAACGCCAACATATGTCAGACGGTCAGAAATCGATTAAGAAACTGGGGCAGAATTTTGAGAAGGATTCTCAAAATTCCAAAGAGGGTTCAGCAAGGCTCGAAAGATCATCTACCAAACTGGGGCAAAATTTTGAGGAGGACCCTCAAAATTCTAACATGAGAAAATTACAGTGTCTCTGAAATGTGTTACAGTCACTGGTTCGTCTAAATTACTTGATATTTCAATATGTTTCTAAATAACTCTATTTTTCATCAACAATTGCATATTTTCGAAAACTCTATTTCCGTAACAGTCAGGTTACCCAGGGAACTCAAAAGGGCCCCAGAACGGAGCAAAGCAAGGCCAGCGGACAGAAGCACGAACCAACCCCCCCCCTCCCCCGAACAAAAATTACAATTTTTCTTTGAATGCAGATACATCTGACATAGCAATAGCGTCCGCAAATATGTACACGTAACAATATCACCATCAATCATTCCATCAGACACCGAATATTATCTCCAGCTAAGACATACGATACTCTTATTTGCCACCCGCTCTTTGCGTGGGACTAAGCCCTATCCCGCATACCTGCATGAGGCCAATCTTTGCCTCCCCATTTGCATGAGGCTAATCCTTGCCTCCATACTTGCATGAGGCTAATCCTTGCCTCCATACTTGTATTAGGCGAATCCCTGCCTCTATATTTGCATGAGGTTAATCCCTGCCTCCATTTGCATGAGGCTAATCCTTGCCTCCATACTTGCATGAGGCTAATCCTTGCCTCCATACTTGCATGAGGCTAATCCCTGCCTCCACACCTGCATGAGGCTAATCCTTGCCTCCATACTTGCATGAGGCTAATCCTTGCCTCCATACTTGCATGAGGCTAATCCTTGCCTCCATACTTGCATGAGGCTAATCCCTGCCTCCACACCTGCATGAGGCTAATCCTTGCCTCCATACTTGCATGAGGCTAATCCTTGCCTCCATACTTGCATGAGGCTAATCCCTGGCTCCCCTATCTGCATGAGGCTAATCCTTGCCTCCCTATCTGCATAAGGCTTATCCTTGCCTTCACATTTGCATGAGGCTAATCCTTGCCTCCATATTTGCATGAGGCTAATCCTTGCCTCCCTATCTACATGAGGCTAATCCTTGCCTCCACATTTGCATGAGGCTAATCCTTGCCTCCCATAGCTGCATGAGGCTAACCCTTGCCTCCCTATCTGCATGGGAATAAGCACTGTCCCTCTTTGCACAAATATTGCTATATTTCTAGTACTATCTATTTGCTTTTCAATCGGGCTAAGCTTTGCCCTTCATTTCACAAGAGTAAGCATTGTCTTGGTAGCATCATATTATTGCACCTCATGGGCTGAAATATTGCCAACCTATCCAAAGGCGTCATAGTCTAAACGGCATCATCCTCATAGCCGAAAGATACCATGTCATGAACTGAGGATCTCTTTCTAATTTGCATTATCATTATTCAAAGGCGTCATAGTTCGGAGGCACCATCTTCATGGCCCGAGAACATCATTTCATGGCCCGTGAATCTCTCATCAAACAATTCATGGCCTAGGATATCATGGTCTGAGGACGTCATCCCTAACCGTCCAAAGACAACTCTCATAGTCCAACGGGAACTTGCATCATGTTTAAATTTATGCACAATACACGCTTGTAGTATTCTTATTTTGTAGGTAACCCGGCGAGCAACGGCTGTCCCAGCAGGAGCGGTCCCGCTCCAGTTCCCTCAACAGTATCAAACCTAACCTCTCTCGTGAACCATTCATTCGCCCATCCCTAGAAATTGCGTTTGTTCTTGCAAAGACTTCACCGGTATATCTCGCGGGTGAATCCGGAACTACATACGGCCTGATTCCTGTAAAACCAGGGATATGTAGGCAGCTCAGAAGCCAGGGTGCGGCCAAAATCTTCCAACCATTTCGCTCGGTCAAAATTGGCCATCATATCTTTACCGGACAACTCTTTCATCCTTTCCGAGTAAAGAGGGCCAGCTGTTGATACCCAATTTTTTCCAAAATATATTTTAGTTGCATATGTGCCTTCAAAATCATGCATTAACACCAATTGGTATTTTTTCATAATTTTTTCATATTTTTTAATTTGTCCAGTATTTTATTTCCAATAAATGATTACAAAAATTGCATCACAAATGATTTCAAAGGCATTTCTTGATTTAGTTTATTGTTTATGGTCCTATTAAGACCAAATTGTTCCATAAATGGCCAAATTGGCACCTTTTGGTTATAATTGCAATAACTTTGCAATTATAGCCCATGCATATATTTTTGTATTATTTTATCAGAAATTAGTCCGTTGTATTTTTAAAATTACTAAATAACTATTTTTAAAATATTCCTATGCATGAAAATCATTTTTATAATTAGTAATTATTTTACAAATTATTTTAGTCAATTTATTTGGGGTATTTAACAAATAGCCTTGTTTAATTTCATTTCAGCCTAATTGACCAGCCCAAATACCCTTATAAAAGCAGCCCAAATCTCCCTTAGGCCCAATCTGCATGCCCCGACCAAATAGCCCCATTTAATCGTGGCCGTTGATCACAGTCCACGATTAAACTTACCATATTGTAAGGCCCCGTGAAAATTTTTGCTCAAAAACCCGAGATCTCGTAGTGTCAAGTTAGGAATATGTGTTAGAAATTCGTATTCGGACCCTTTGGATTGATCTATGTATTAAAAAGTTAAGGAAAAATATTTTTTCAGAAGAGCGCGTGGTGGCATATTAGCTATGCGGACCGCATAGTCGCTGCAGAGTGAGGCGGTTTGATGGTTAATTTTTAGGTCAACTATGCGATCGCATAATCAATATGCGGGACGCATAGTCATCGCATAATCTCCTTGAAATTTTGCGAGGGGTAGTTCTGGGGTACATTATGCGACCGTAGAACAGGTATGCGGACCGCATCTTATCGCATACGCGGGCAGTTTGTTTATGTTTTGGGAACCATTTCGCGGTCCCTTTTGCGGGCCGCATGTCAATTATGCGATCGCATATGCGATCGCAGATCTGTTCCGGGGCTCTAAATTTCTAATTTTCTCACCCGACCCCATGTCAATATATTATACACTACCCTTCATATTAGGCCTATTTCTGATGCATTTAGAGAGAGAGAGAGAGAGGGTCCTAGAGGGAGAAGGGGGTTCTTCATCAACATTTCCCCTAAGAACTTGCTTAAACCTTGAAGATTTGTCAAGAAAGGCACCTAGGTCTTCTTCCTAAAAGGTGAGGTTCTATAACCCAAGCTCTTAATTACTAGATATAACTAGGATAGACCATTAGAAGGGTAATCCATGAGGATGGGAGTGGATATCATGGATGCATGAGTTCTTAATGTATTTGGTAAGGTCTTGAGCTAAGGATGGGATGAGGGATGGCAGGATCTTTCACAAAATGGTTTTGAAAGCATAATGCACACTTGGTGTTTGAAAATATGCTCAAATGAGCTAGAACTATGATCACCTCTCTAATTTGTGGTTCGATTTGTCATGTTCCTAAGAGATTGACTAAGAGTATCGGAGTATAGTAGGCCTTAAGGAAAGCTCAATCGAGGTATGTAGGCTAAACTTTCTCTCTCGGAAGTGAATTCATTATTGTTTTTGTAAGTTTAAGTGTGGTTTGTCTACCAAAGTGGTATAGCCTTGAGTCACATTTTAAATGAAGGTTAGTATACTAATTGGGTGAGAAGATTTCGATCTGTTTAATGCTCATGGCTGCTCTTATGTGTACTAAATGCCTTGATTGAGTGTGTCTATTTGTTGATAAACTGTAAAGATGTTTGGAAATGAATCGAATGAGAAGATGTGAAACAAATTATGAAATAAGCCTCGACCCAACTGTTAGGAACTAACCTCAAAAAAAAACATAGAATGGCCTAAAGGTCTTGTGCCCGAACTATGCCCATAAGTGGTTGTTCTAGATATTACTTTATCTTATAAATACATTCAATATAATGCTAGTCCTTACACATTCCGATGTTGAAATTGTACAATTGTCATGATGGGAAAAGAATAATTCAAGGATAATTGAGGTGATTGCTTGCTTATAACTCCAATGTGTATTTCAATTATTGGTTGGCATGTCCCTCTTTGGGAAGAATCCCTTGTGTTTGATGTTTTCATTACTAATGAACTCGAAAATATATGATTTCCGGAATATTTGGTACATTGATATTGGTTGATGATCCTTGGAAATAAAGGAGATGAAAATGTGGAAAACTAAAAATGCGGCCTTTGTGCATGAAAAAAGATGAACCTTGTGAAAGGCCCAAAGGGCCAAAGAAATACTGTTATCGAGAGAGATTGAGAACATTAATAAAAACTATAAAATGTGAAGGATATTGAGGTAAGCATAGTTGTATTATGCTATATTTGTATACTTGTACTGTACTACAATTGTGTGTAATATCCAATCAAATCAAAAGTATTTTTGGGAGTATCATTAGCAAAACCGAGGAAGGGTGGGTCATATGGCTCATACCTGAAACTACACGTGCCGGTGTAGGGGGTGGATCGTGGTTATTCCCCTTAATTGGGATGAACTTGGTAACATTTGTAAATTGGTAACGCCAACCCACACGGAATATGTGGGAAGGTAGCCTAGCCGATCGGGCCGTGATCGGACGCCATGCCGCACACATGGTGGCATTGTGCTGGGAATCAAAAACTAGAAATCCAAAACTGGAAATTCTGATTGTGGTACATGTCTCCAAAGGGACGACCTAGCCGATCGAGTCGTGATCGGACTCCATGCTAACAAAGACGATGGTATAACTCATATCGGTGTTAATGATCTCCCAACCAAAAATTATATATTATTTTCGTAAACTAGAAGACTTATATGTTTCAAATTGGATGCTTGTATGTTGTAGGTTTTGGCTTACTGTTTCATGGTTTCTTTGCTTGTATGGTTATTCTATTCTGAAAGAGGACTTTTAGCCTTACATACTAGTGTTATTCGACGGTGCTAACGTCCCTTTTGCCGGGGGCGCTGTATCATTTTATGATACAGGTGGTTCCACAGCGAGCGGCATCGGCCAGTGATAGCGTTATTCTCTTCCCAGCAGACTTAGTGAGCCCCACTCCATCTCGGGGTCATGTCATGTATCTTTTGTTCATTTTCTCATAACGTTTGAGGTATAGCCGGAGCCTTGTTGCCGGCATTTCCCTATTTCTCTTCCATTGTATTTAGAGGCTCCGTAGACTGTTTGTGGGTGATGGTTGATGTTGGGGGTCGAGACTAGAATGTTGGTATTTGATGAGCATGATTTTCATTAAATCTGTAAACTTGTAATATTTTTAAAACTATGAATGAAGTCATTAACAGAAATGAACTGAAAGCAGCTAATAGAAGATTGCTTAGTGTTTTGATAAAATGGGATAACATTCCCTCTTTATTCATGAACTAGTTTGGGTAGAATGAAATCTAACAGGCTCGCCCAGCCGGGTTTACTCGGTTGAGCGCCGGTCACGTTCCAAGGTTTTTGGGGCGTGACATATATTAACCCAAACGACCCCCTAAACCCTCTCGTTAGCTCTCATTTTCGCCGCCCTTTCGTTCCCTTCTCTCTCAAACTCCCTCTGCCTAAACCCCAACTCCCCTTCGCCGGCTGCTTGCTCGCCGGTAATAATGGTGGCTCACCACCACCCCTAGCCCTAATGGCTCCTTCATGACCAGATTCCTGCTGTCTTGAGGTCCTCAAGGGGCCAGTGGCTGTTCACTCACCACCCACGGCCTGTTCTCGCCGTTCTCAGACCACCATGGCCCGATTGAGTAAGATCTTCATATTTCTCAGTTAAACATATGGGTTTCGAAGCCGCTCTCTCTATTTCTGGGTTATTTTCTAGAAAACCCTAATCTCTTCTCCTGTACCTCTTAGATCTGTAACAGATCTGAGGCTTTTCTGAGCTTTTTCGTTTCTTTTATGAAAAACCTTTTGATTTCTCAAAGCGTCGCTTTATTTTCCCATTAGGGTTTCTGGAACTTTTCTTCAAAAATATATTTCTGGTCCTTTTAGTGTTGTTCTCTCATTCTCATATGTTTGAACGACTTTTTGCTAAAATTGCTTTTAATCTTGATTTGTTATGTTAAACCCCAATTTTAACACTATGTTATAATCCTAGTTCATTCTTGCTTGTCGATTCTGCTATGTGTGTGTTCGAAGCATATGAATATGTTTCGATTAGTGATTTCTACCCCAATAATGTCTCACTAGGGTTTTTAATTTGTCTATTTCTGGCTATATTCAGTAATTGTTATTCGTGGAAGTTTATAATGTTTCCCTTAGTATTAGTACTATCTTTCGGTTCTTTAAATCCCTGATTTCCTGGGACGATACTCTTTACAGATTTCCGGCTACTTTTCCTATTTTCACAACCTTTAAATATTGTCTTACCTTGTTATGTGATTGACTGCATTATTGCTCGATTCTTACTATTATTTCCTTAATTAGAACTCTATGTATCTATCCCTAATTGTTATTTTGTACCTAGGTCTTTTGAACTCTTTCCTTATTTGGTACCTATTCTTTACCGTTTGAAATGACTCCCTTAATTAAGGGAAGACTTGGATTGATTTTACTTTAATTGATTCTGAGTTCTCCAATTACTGAATAATTTGATTCTTACCTTATTTACCTAACTTTCGAACTACTATATATATGCTTTCTTCTACTCTCATTAGCCACGAACATTAGTTCACAACTCCCTTACACACTTAAAACTTTTTTTTGTACTCTTTCTTGTTACTTGCTACTATTACTGAATTAGCCGGCTGCAAGCCAAGGCTAATTATTGCAACCTATTGCTCTTCACTTTGTGTCTATTCTCCTTAACTAGTATGTTCTGATTTCAATTCAAGTCCTAAACACTATGTGTTTTCTTGTTGTTTTAGTTTACTAGTTACCAGTCTGTTCCTGTCTATTATCTGACCTTTCAATATGTAACTAGCCTGTTTGGATCACTGTCAGTTCTGTCCTAATTCGAATATGTGATCAGCATGATATGAGCTTGTCCATTCCTTGTAGTATGTACTAGCTTTACTCTATTAGTATATGTTTGAATGGTTATGTGTTAGTTGGTTTCTGGTTTGCACCTGTTTTACAAAACTGATTTGTTACCCTAAGTTATTCTAATACTATGCCCAATCATGTCTAGTACTTGTATGTCCTCACTGTTGCTATGAAGTCCTATACCATGTCATCTCCCAATCCTATAAACCCCTAAGCACGTCTGATTCTATAACTATGTTCTAATTAGCACCTCTGAAATCCATGCCTTACTGCTTGCACTGTTAGCTACTCCTTAATTACAAAAGACTTCTGTTTGTCATATGTTCGTTATGTCTATTATATGTCCCCAAATCCCAATTCCCTTGTATGAATCATGTGGTTAGTACTCTGTTTGCTCTATCGTTGATCTGTCGTTCGTTTGATTACACAATTATTGTCAAAACTGTCTTACTGCTAAATAACTCTCCTATTTTATAAAACTACCTCAATTGAGTCCTTTTCAATACTGTGTTTCCTATCAAACCTTTTCAAAACTATGTCAAGCACTCTCACTCCACTCTTAAGTCCCTAGGTTTTGCCCCTCCAGTGTGTGACTGCCTTGGGATCCGTGTGAGATCTCTCTGAACTCTGATGCACTGGGGCTGGCCCTTCCACACTGCACTTACTCAGTTTTGGTTATGATGTCTGGGTGTGAGCACTGCTCGGGATCCTTGAGGTTCTTTGGGAACTCTAACACACCTGGATATAAAATTGGCTATGGCATCTTGGCATTTGAGGCTATGGAAAATCTGGTATCTTCAGGATACACTTGGGCCTACTTCAGGCTCCCTATAGTTAACTTCTTCTTTTTCTTTCATTTGTTTATGTAATTTATTCAGCTGGTCTGTAATAATTATTTATAAACGAATGTTGGGGATGGCTAGTGAAACTGGAGGGGTAGCTATATAATCCTCTTGATATCATTGGGGTAGAAAGCATGTCATAGGCTTTACATTATTTATATCTGCATTAGAATCCATGTTTTTATGATCCAAAATTAGTGTTTCTTCCATTGATTTGGATCGTTTCCATGAGTTGGTTTTCCTAGGATGTGTTACTTTCTCCTTGTCTTAAGGCCACTTCATTCATTTTGTTTACTTATCTACAAGTTATACAGAGGCATACACCATTCGGATAGTTGAGGTAATCCTATTTTTTTCTTATTAGATCTCCTAGCTTACTCTCCCCATTTATTTAGATATAAAACTAAAACTAGTAGAAGAAAGCAGAGATCTTTATTTTTTTGTACAGTAGGATCTTTTAGTTAATAGAGAGGCAAACATGTCTTTGGTGGAATAATATCTTATAAATAATCACATCAATATAGTCTTCTGATGCTGATTTTGAAAGTCCATGTAAAAGATAAACTCTGCGAAAATGTACATTGACACAAGCACACCTATTTTGGATGTGCAAGAAGTGGTATATATATTGGCTAGCTATTAAGTCAAGTGAGGTATACCCGGCTTTAGAGTGTGACTGGTCCGATTGTAATTTCTAGTGATCTTTGGTGACCTTGGAGAAACTGTAAAAGGAATTTATGTTTTTCCTATCGAGAGTGTATATTAATCACTAACTTAAACTATATGAATCATGGTTCAGGGACTGAAGAACTTCAACAAATCAGCAAGAGAATTTATTCGATTCCTCATAACTATTGAGTGTGTGACAATTATCATAAGGAACCTACCTTTCTCTCAACTAGCTCAAGTCATTGCTATCTCTCTTCTTGCTTGCCGTTTTTTATTATTCGTTGAGTTTCTTTGCTTTATTGAAGACTAGTGAAATATTGTTAAAGAAAAGAAAAAAAAGAGTTAAGGAGATGAACAGGAGTGATGAGTGATGCATTAAAAGCAAAATTAGAAACTTATAAATAGAAATGTAAAAGTAAAATCAACGAATAAGTTCCATTACAATCTAATATAAGAATAGTACACAAATTTGTATAGAATAATGTTTACCCTGGAATCCGGATAACAATTGAATTTATATGGGGTTTTAAGGATCCGTGAACTAAAAGATACAAAAGGTTTGGATTGAGGAAAATAAAAGATAAAGACTCAACAATTGCTGTTAAAGTAAATAATCGCAGAATATAATATTGCTTAGAACAATTGTGCTTGATAGCGTACAAGAATTGAGAGAGATGGTACTGTAGTGTAATGGTTTCCGATCCCCTCTTTATGGGGTTTTCTCCCCTTTTATACATTCTGATTAAGGGTAAAAATAAGGTAGGTAAATTAATCACATCGTGGATCCCTGTAATTACGCCTTAATGGCCTGAAGTGGTTGAGAAAATCACGTTTGGGCGAGATATCCGGCGACGCTTGGTTATCCGTTACGAGTCCGGCTTCCGACCTTGTGTGTTTCTCCATCCGGTGGTGACTCATATCGAGCTCTGCAACGGTCTCGAAATGACTCGACCTCGGTTGTTGACGTGGCCGTCGTTCTACCTTGCATCCAGGTCGGGTTCGATGGCCCCGACTTGCCCCGGACCGGACCCAACCCGGTCGGGCTCAAGCAAAAAGGGTATCACCCAATACAGATAGTCCCTTCGTTTATTAGAGAGTAATGATAATAAACGATATGATCGGTGACGTGATGCCCGTGACGTATGGCCATACGCCAGCTGAAAAAGCCATCGAGTGCTCTGACCACGTCTGCTGCAGGCATTTAATGCTTCTCTTAATTATCTGTCGCTTCGTGTCTGTAACTTCGCGATTCGTGCCGCCGCCTCATGGGAAAAGTATAAACGACCCTTCCAGGTTCAACATTTCTTATCTTTCTCAAATTTTGCGTTGGTTGTATTTTCTTTTCATCTCTTCGTAAAGCTTCAAGAAATGGCGAAAACTTCACAAAGTGTTCCTTCTAGACCAAGCTCGTCTGCGAGCCCCGCTAGATCTGATGAACCTGCGCCAGAACCCCCATTGAAAGCTTTTACACCGACTGGTTGCTTGGTATCTGCCGACTTCCAGGTTGAGAACCCATCATCGGTCCCGGGCCGCGGCGAACCGGCATCGGAGTATATCAGCCTAATCACTCCCGGTTGCCTAGACCGGGTGAGGGCTGAATGTAGATGGGAAGGGAAAGACCTGGTCGCCCCTTCCCGTGACGAGTCGATTATGACTCACGTTGAAGGGTATCTTAGTGTATATACATATCCCTTCACCTTAGGCCCCTTAGAACCCATTATAGTGGAGTTCTGCCGGCGGTACGAGGTGACCTTAGGTCAGGTCCACCCCTCGATGTGGCGGATCGTATATCTCTTTCGGTTTTTTGTCGAGAGAGTCGAGGGCGATTTTCCCTTTACCCTCGACCATCTTCTTCGATTATACAGCCCTCGAATATTTCGAGGGGGATTAATAAAACTGGCCCGCCGGGCTAGCAAACCCCCATTCTCCAGCATCGATGAAGACAAAGATCGAGGCTGGATGAGCAGGTTTGTCCGGATCAGGACGTCCGACCTGATTCCGGCTGATTGCATGCCATTTCCGGAGAGGTGGAACCTCAAACGTAAGTATTTTCTCACTGTTCATCTTTTAGAGTGTGTTTTCCTCAACTTCTTCCTGAAACCCCCTTTTCTTGTGCAGCGGTGACCCAAACTCCAGCTGCCATCAAGGATCTGGCCGGCTGGGTAAACAAGATAGTGGCCCAGCGGCCATATTCGGAGCGAAACTGGAAGGAAATCTCCAAAGGTCGGTGGGAGGCGAAAAACCATGGTAAGCCTTCTTTTTGACCGGTAGCGCACCAAGTTAACGCATTTTTTCTTGTATATCGGGAATGCATCATAACCCTCGTGTTTTGCAGGCTTGCCCAAGGACGCGGAGATGAGGTCTTCAATACTATGCCCCCTTCCGGTTCCGGGAGAAAATAAAAGGCCCGGGGAGTCCGGTACGGACGAGCCCCAAAGGAAGATTAAGCGGACAAAAAGGGCCGCCCGCAAACTAAAAAGCCAAATCGTCTTGTCCTCCGAGGAGGAGGACGACAAAGAGGATGACGATGAGGAGCAGCCGGAGCTCGTCCGCCATCGATCCATTCGACCGGACCCTGAGCCGGTGGTCGATCCAGCTGAGGCTCCTCCCGAGGACGTGAGGGTTGAGGATGCTAGTGAACCCTCGGCCCCTGCGCGGGCGTCCCCGGGTACCGATCACCCGGTTACGTCCCCCCCGTCTTCCTCGACTTGGGGGCAGCTGCCGGACGACATCCCGATGATGGGAGGTAGCTTCGAGACCTTTTTTGATGGGGTACCCTCCGCCAACACTTTCGGGCTCGAAACCCCCCGGAAAGACCCTCAGGCCGAATCAAGTGGGACTTCGGCCGTCAACAAGCTTGTCGATAGGTTTCCAGCTCCGAGCCTGGACCCGGACTGTAACAGGATAGTAACTTTTGCTATCCCCAAAGACGTCCGGGCTCTGGGGCCCCCGGTCGGGGTTGCAAGCTATCTTCATCACCTGATGACGGAGGAAGACCGGGCTGCAACCGAGGCTGTAGATTGGACATGCCTTTTCAACGAAGCCCAACAGGCGCAGCTCAAGGTACTTGCTTCTTCCTTTATTTCTAATATTTTTGCCTTGTGATTCAGTACTGACTCTTTAGACTTTTTCTTTGCAGGCATCGGTGCTATATCACTCGATGTTCCTCCGGATCAAGGACAAAATGGAGACGGAGCGAGAGGGGCGCCGGGTCCTTGAAGAAAAGCTGCTAGAAAGCCGGACCGGATTGGACCTTTTGAACAAAGAGCACGCGTCCTGTGCTATCCGGCTGGAGGAAGCGAAGAAAGAGCTTGGTTATAAGCTAAGGGGGGTGCAAGCCGAGCTTAATCGGGTTAAGGCCGAGCTTGACGAGAGCAGAGCCGAACTTGATGAGAACAAAGCCGAACTGGAAGCCCGGGTGCAACAGTTGGAGTCGGAGAAGACTTCCCTTCGGAAAGAGGTTGCGGACTTGACGTTGGCCAATGAGGCTCGAGTCCTTGAAATTGAGCTATGGACCAATCGATTTCGGGAAGCTGAGGCTAAAGTTTCCCAAGCCGAGGAGACTGCCAACGATCTGGTGGCCCAATATAGGGCCGATGCTGATGCGGCCAACCAGCAGTCAAGAATGTTAGCCGAATATGCGAAGTGTCAGGCCCGGCTTGAAGTTCTTACCGAACTCCAACGTCGCGGTTTCGATCTTGCATCGGACGTCACCAAAGCCGCCGAAGCTGAGGACGCTTCGAGAAGGGCGACGTTCCCCGAAGAATTCGAGGATGGCTCTGATTGACTCCGGGAATAGGCTAGGCTTTGTTTTGTTTTCCCCTCTTATGTAATTGCTCCGGTAGCGAGCTTTTTTATGAAACATTGCCCTTTGCCATCTATTGCTCCTTTTTCAATCTTGTTATTACTTTGCCTTTTATCTTTTTGGAACGATGGTAGTCCTTTATGTTTTTCGAAGTAGTCTCCGAGTGAATGTATTCGAACTCAGGTGAACTTCGACCTTTGGGTTTTCTCAAGGCAGTCCCCGAGTGAGTTGATTCGAGCTCGGGTAAAAAATCAAACCTTACGTTTTTCAATATAGTCCTCGAACGAGTTTATTCGAGCCCGGGTGAAGTCTAACCCTTAGGTTTTTTCGAAGCAGTCCCCGAGTGAGTTTGGTCGAGCTCGGGTGTAGTTCAAACCTTAGTCCCCGAGTGAGTGTATTCGAACTCGGGCAAAATTCAAACCTTAGATTTTCACAAGATAGTCCCCGAGTGAGTGGAATCGAACTCGGGCAGAAAATCCAAACCTTAGGTTTTTACAAGATAGTCCCCGAGTGAGTGGAATCGAACTCGGGCAGAAATCCAAACCTCAGGGTTTTACAAGACAGTCCCCGAGTGAGTGCATTTGAACTCGGGGAAGATTCAACCCTTAGGTCTTTTCAAGGTAGTCCCCGAGTGAGTGTATTCGAACTCGGGGAAGATTCAAACCTTAGGTTTTTACAAGATAGTCCCCGAGTGAGTGGATTCGAACTCGGGCACAATTTGACCTTTAGGTTTTGTATCGATTTTACGCCTTTTTCTTAAGGTCTTACAAATTCGAGTATACTTCGCCATTAGTGAAGTCGATGATGAGGCCGGTATTACCTCTTTTGAGATTTTATGAATTTGGACCCGCCTTCTCGAGGACTTATGGTTAAAATAATGCCTTATCGAGGCCTTACGAATTTCGAACTCACCTTTGAGGTCTTACAGTTTTATGTGTCGCCTTATTAAGGTCTTATGAGCTTGGACTTGCCTTCTTGAGGTCTTATAGTTTAAGTGTTGCCTCATTGAGGTCTTATGAGTCCGAGTATGCCTCAATGAGGTCTTATGTGCCTAAAGGAGGTCTTATGTGATCGAATATGCCTCGAGGAGGACTTATGAGATCGAATATGCCTCGAGGAGGTCTTATGAGATCGAATATGCCTCGAGGAGGTCTTATGAGATCGAATATGAGATCGAATATGCCTCGAGGAGGTCTTATGTTCGAATGTGCCTCGAGGAGGTCTTATGAGATCGAATATGCCTCGAGGAGGACTTATGAGATCGAATATGCCTCGAGGAGGTCTTATGAGATCGAATATGCCTCGAGGAGGTCTTATGAGATCGAATATGACTCGAGGAGGTCTTATGAGATCGAATATGCCTCGAGGAGGTCTTATGAGATCGAATATGCCTCGAGGAGGTCTTATGAGATCGAATATGCCTCGAGGAGGTCTTATGAGATCGAATATGCCTCGAGGAGGTCTTATGAGATCGAATATGCCTCGAGGAGGTCTTATGAGATCGAATATGCCTCGAGGAGGTCTTATGAGATCGAATATGCCTCGAGGAGGTCTTATGAGATCGAATATGCCTCGAGGAGGTCTTATGAGATCGAATATGCCTCGAGGAGGTCTTATGAGATCGAATATGCCTCGAGGAGGTCTTATGAGATCGAATATGCCTCGAGGAGGTCTTATGAGATCGAATATGCCTCGAGGAGGTCTTATGAGATCGAATATGCCTCGAGGAGGTCTTATGAGATCGAATATGCCTCGAGGAGGTCTTATGAGATCGAATATGCCTCGAGGAGGTCTTATGAGATCGAATATGCCTCGAGGAGGTCTTATGAGATCGAATATGCCTCGAGGAGGTCTTATGAGATCGAATATGCCTCGAGGAGGTCTTATGAGATCGAATATGCCTCGAGGAGGTCTTATGAGATCGAATATGCCTCGAGGAGGTCTTATGAGATCGAATATGCCTCGAGGAGGTCTTATGAGATCGAATATGCCTCGAGGAGGTCTTATGAGATCGAATATGCCTCGAGGAGGTCTTATGAGATCGAATATGCCTCGAGGAGGTCTTATGAGATCGAATATGCCTCGAGGAGGTCTTATGAGATCGAATATGCCTCGAGGAGGTCTTATGAGATCGAATATGCCTCGAGGAGGTCTTATGAGATCGAATATGCCTCGAGGAGGTCTTATGAGATCGAATATGCCTCGAGGAGGTCTTATGAGATCGAATATGCCTCGAGGAGGTCTTATGAGATCGAATATGCCTCGAGGAGGTCTTATGAGATCGAATATGCCTCGAGGAGGTCTTATGAGATCGAATATGCCTCGAGGAGGTCTTATGAGATCGAATATGCCTCGAGGAGGTCTTATGAGATCGAATATGCCTCGAGGAGGTCTTATGAGATCGGACATGAAAGCATACCGAAGAGTCGAACAAAATCTTTAGGTTATGATGTGAATATGCATCAGATAGTCTTTGCTATTGCAGTAATAGTCAATACATCATACTGATCCGGGCGGATTAGGTCAGGCTAGTTGGGCACGGCTCGCTTTGGCCGTTTGACCCTTACATTTATTCTTATTGACCTTCGCCTTCTTCGGAGGGTGATCTAGTATACAATGATTTACCCTTAGATACCTTTGTAGTAGCACGATGTTCTTGCTGCCTCGTTAAAAACCTTGCCGAAAAACCCGAGTTGGGACAAAAACGGTCGAAGGAAAAAAGAGTGCAGCTCGTGCTTTCAGTCTCTCCGATGTCCGAACTTGTCTTAGCGACCGATCATCGACCTGCACGGGTTAGGATCGGACAAGTCTCAAAAAATTTATGGAAGCGAAGAAGAAAGAAGACTTACCTTTAGCAGTAGTATCTCTTCAAGTGGCCTATATTCCAGTTATTGGGTAGTTCTTTCCCATCCATCGTTCCTAACTTGTACGAACCCTTTCCGGTTACCTTCAAAATGGTGTAAGGGCCTTCCCAGTTCGGTCCTAATTTCCCTTCGTTAGGGTCTCGAGTGTTGAGGGTGACCTTTCTTAGTACCAAGTCCCCTATATTGAAGTGTCGAAGACGAGCCCTTCGGTTATAATATCTCTCGATCTTTTGTTTCTGAGCTGCCATCCTAACTAGTGCGGCCTCTCTCCTTTCGTCTAAAAGATCCAAGCTGGTGAGCATTGCTTCTTGGTTGGTAACCTCGGTTGCATACCGGAATCTAGCGCTGGGTTCGCCCACCTCGACTGGGATCAAGGCCTCGGCTCCGTAAACCAAAGAGAAAGGAGTGGCACCGGTACTAGTCCTTTCGGTTGTCCGGTAGGCCCATAGGATTTCGGGCAGCATTTCTCTCCATTTTCCTTTTGCGTCTTGTAACCTTTTCTTTAGGTTCTGAACGATGGTCTTGTTGGTCGACTCAGCCTGCCCGTTTCCGGTGGGATGGTACGGGGTTGACAATACCCTCTTGATCTTGTTATCCTCGAAGAATTTTGATACCTTGCTCCCAACGAACTGTTTCCCATTGTCACATACTATTTCGGAAGGCATCCCGAACCGACACACGACGTGGTCCCAAAGGAAGTCGATTACTTCTTTCTCTCGAACCTTTTCGTAAGCCTGCGCTTCAACCCATTTGGAGAAATAGTCAGTAACCAAAAGAATAAATTGAGCCTTACCTGGAGCTCGAGGAAGCGGGCCCACTATGTCCATTCCCCACTTCATGAAAGGCCATGGGGAGATGACCGAATGCAGCAGCTCAGCAGGCTGATGGATGAATGGCGCATGCCTTTGACACCTGTCGCATCTTCGTACAAATTCCCTTACATCCTGTTCCATGTTGACCCAATAGTATCCAGCTCGAATTATTTTTCGGACCAACGCATCCGCGCCCGAATGGTTGCCACATGACCCTTCGTGGATTTCCCTCAATACGTACTCTGTGTCTCCGGGGCCAAGGCATATGGCGAGTGGTCCTCCGAAGGTTCTTTTATATAAGACTCCGTCCTCGGCCAAACAAAAACGGGCCGCTTTTGTTCTCAATGCCCTTGATTCTTTGGGGTCCTGTGGGAGTTTTCCTGTTTTTAGATAGTCCACATACCTGTTTCTCCAGTCCCAAGTAAGGCTAGTTGAGTTGACCTCGGCGTGCCCTTCTTCTACGACCGACCTCATTAGCTGTACCACCTTTTCGGACTCGAGCTCGTCGTCCTCGACTGTCGAGCCCAGATTGGCGAGGGCATCGGCCTCGCTGTTTTGATCTCGGGGTACGTGTTGGAGAGTCCATTCTTTGAATTTGTGCAAGGTGTTTTGGAGTTTGTCGACATACCTTTGCATCCGGCTCTCCCTGGCCTCGAACGTTTTGTTCGTCTGATTTACCACAAGAAGAGAATCGCACTTGGCTTCGATCACTTCGGCGCCGAGGCTCCTGGCTAATTCTAAACCTGCAATCATAGCCTCATACTCGGCTTCATTGTTAGTCAACCTCCTCGTCCGTATAGACTGCCTAATGACGTCCCCGGTAGGAGGTTTTAGTATGATCCCCAATCCCGACCCCTTTACGTTCGAAGCTCCGTCCGTGAACAATGTCCATACTCCGGACGGAGTTCCCGAGCTCAGCAGGAGCTCTTTTTCGGCCAGGGGAATAAGGGTCGGAGTGAAGTCGGCGATAAAATCAGCCAATACTTGCGACTTAATCGAGGTTCGAGGTCGATATTGGATATCGTACTCGCTAACCTCTATGGCCCACTTGGCCAGCCGGCCGGACAATTCGGGCTTATGCATGACATTTCTTAATGGGTATGTAGTTACAACATGTATGGGGTGACTTTGGAAGTATGGCTTCAATTTTCTTGAGGCACTAATTAGGGCTAATGCCAATTTTTCTAGGTGAGGATACTTCGTTTCCGCTTCCCCTAGTGTCCTACTTACGTAGTAGATGGGGAACTGGGTGCCCTGTTCTTCCCTAACTAGGACCCCACTGACGGCTACTTCCGATACGGCCAAGTATAGGTATAGAGGCTCTCCGATTTTCGGAGTATGCAACAAAGGTGGATTAGAAAGGTACCTTTTGAGTTCCTCTAGGGCGTGCTGGCATTCTGGTCCCCACGTGAAATCATTCTTCTTCTTTAGAAGATTGAAAAATTGATGGCTCCTATCCGAGGATCGGGATATGAACCGGCCTAGAGCAGCTATGCGCCCGGTGAGCCGTTGGACGGCCTTTACGTTATCGACAATCTTTATGTCCTCGATTGCCTTAATCTTATCCGGATTGATCTCGATTCCCCTATTGGACACCATAAATCCCAGGAACTTTCCGGATCCGACCCCGAACGCGCATTTCTCCGGGTTCAGCTTCATGTTATATTGCTTTAATATAGCAAAAGTTTCCTGCAAATGGCTAAGATGTTCCTCTGCGCGCAGGGATTTAACTAACATATCATCAATATAAACTTCCATGGTTTTGCCTAATTGATTCTCGAACATCTTGTTAACTAGGCGTTGGTAGGTGGCCCCGGCGTTCTTTAACCCGAAGGGCATCACGTTATAGCAGTAAGTGCCATACTTAGTGATGAAGGACGTTTTTTCCTGATCGTCCTTATCCATCCGGATCTGATTATATCCGGAATAGGCGTCGAGAAAACTTAGCGTCTCGTGGCCGGCCGTGGCATCGATCATTCGATCGATGTTAGGCAAAGGGAAGGAATCCTTGGGGCAAGCTTTATTTAGATCTTTATAATCTATACACATTCTTAATTTATTACCCTTTTTGGGTACTACAACTACGTTGGCTAACCATTCGGGGTATTTAACTTCCCGGATGGACCCTATGTTTAATAGCTTAGTTACCTCCTCGTGGATGAAAGCCTGCTTGACCTCGGATTGGGGCCTTCTCTTTTGTTTGACTGGCCGGAATTTTGGGTCTGTGCTCAACTTGTGAGTCGTGACCTCCGGGGGTATGCCTGTCATATCCAAATGGGACCAAGCAAACACATCTTCGTTAGCAGTAAGAAAAGAAAGCAAATTTTTCCTGAGCTCGGTAGTTAAACCCGAGCCCAGGTATACCTTTCGGTCTGGCGCACTCGAACGAATAGGGATCTGTTCCAGCTCTTCGACTGTTGATTTGGTGGCATCGGACTCATCCGGAGTCACGAAAGACCGGGGAAGAAAGAGGTCTTCCCCGAAGGTAGATTCTGGTTCAGCCTCTTTTACCGGAGGCTTACACTTTGACTGCTATTTTGCCTTGGACACCTCATCTACTGCGAACATCTCTCTTGCGGCGCATTGCTCCCCGTACACAGTGATGACCCCCTCGGCAGATGGGAATTTCAGCATTTGGTGCAGCGTGGACGGTACGGCCCCGATGTCGTGTATCCAAGGTCTTCCGAGCAGGGCGTTGTACCTCATATCGCCCTTGATAACACAGAACTTGGTCGCTTTTGTAACTCCGCCCACGTCGATCATCAGAGTTATTTCCCCTCGTGTTGTCTCCGTAGCCATATTAAATCCATTCAATACTCTTACCTCAGAAATTATCTGCCCTGTCAGTCCCAACTGTTCGACGACCCACGACCGAATTATGTTAGCCGAGCTTCCGGGATCGACCAAGACACGCTTGACTTTAGTGTCTCGGACCATCATGGATATTACCAAAGCGTCGTTATGGGGTTGTGCTGGTCCATCGATTTCCTCGTTGCTAAAACATAGTGTTCCCTCTGGTGCATAATCCCTGATCCGCTTCTCCCTTGTGATCGATATCTTGGTACGTTTCAGTATTGGTACTTGAGGTGCGTCTTCCCCTCCAATTATCATGTTTATGGTGTGCCGGGGTTCCTTCCTATCGGCTGGTCGATCTCGATTTTCGTAATGATTTTTGGCCCGATCACTGAGAAATTCTCGAAGGTAACCTTCATCGAGCAACCGGGCAACTTCCTCCCGCAGTTGCCTGCAATCTTCGGTTCTGTGGCCATGTGTGTTGTGGTACTTACATATTAACTTGGGATCCCTCCTCGATGGATCGGACTGTACGGGTTTGGGCCATCGGGCTTCTTTGATACGTCCGATCGCCGACACCAAGGTAGCCGAATCGACACTGAAATTATATTCAGCCAATCGGGGTGCTTCCTGTCTATCGACGGCTTTCCCGAGGTTGGCCTTCGGTAACGGTCTTCTGTTCCTCTCATAGCCGCGGTCGTTCCTCGTAAATTTAGGCCTCCTATCATCCTGATACGGCCGATATCTTTCCTTGTTCGGTCTCGAATCTTTGTAGTTTTCCCTACGAGGTCGATCGAAATTCCTATGTGTGGATGGTGAATCCGAACTTGCTCCGCTGTGGTCGTCCTCTACCCTTATCTTCGATTGGTACCGGTTATGGATGTCTGCCCACGTAACTGCTGGAAACTCGATCAGACTTTGCTTTAATTGCCTGGATGCGGCTGAGCTGTTGGCGTTCAATCCTTGAGTGAAGGCTTGTACTGCCCAGTCATCCGTGACTGGGGGAAGATCCATCCTCTCCATTTGAAATCGAGACACAAATTCCCGGAGTGTCTCGTTTATGCGCTGTCGGACCTTGAATAGGTCGGATTTCCTTGTTTCTACCCTGATCGCCCCGGCGTGAGCTTTCACGAAGGCATCGGCTAACATGGCGAACGAATCGATGGAATTTGGCGGTAAGTTATGATACCACGTCATTGCCCCCTTGGACAAGGTTTCTCCAAACTTTTTCAACAAAACTGACTCGATTTCATCATCTTCGAGATCGTTTCCCTTAATCGCGCATGTGTATGCTGTCACATGCTCGTTTGGGTCCGAGGTCCCATTATACTTCGGGATATCGGGCATTCTAAATTTCTTAGGGATAGGTTTTGGGGCGGCACTGGATGGGAACGGTTTTTGTACAAACTTTTTAGCGTCAAGGCCTTTCAGGACCGGAGGTGCACCTGGTATTTGGTCGACCCTGGAGTTGTATGTTTCTACTTTTTTATTGTTGGCCTCGATCTTTTCCTCCCCCTTTTCGATTCGTTCGGTCAATTCTTCTAGCCTCCTAAGAACCGCAGAATCAGCATCCGGCCCACCCCGTTCCGGCTGTACTGGGGTCGGATTGATGATTGCAGCTGCACGGGGAGCCTCCTCGGACCTGACAGGCTCCTGGACCCGGCTCTGGAGCTGAGCTATAGCCGATTGCTGGGCTTGCAGCATGTCAAAAATCATTTTAAGGTTGATAGTCTCTTCGCCGACTGCCTGGGCCCTCGAATCGTCCTCTCCCCGGACGCTATGTGATGATCCGGAGGCCTGATCAGTGTTGAGCGCCATCCGGGAACCGGCATCTATCGGGTTTTCGAGCCCGGGCATTCCATTGTTTCCTGTCTGCTGTTCAAGTTCGTTGTTGATTGATTGTGCCATTCTATGAGTTGGTAATTTGAATGTAAGATGGACTCTTTTGCAAAGAACCAGTGTACTGTGATGCGTCAAGAAAGAGTATCAAAGAGCTCACTAATATCCTTAGCCCCACGGTGGGCGCCAAACTGTTTACCCTGGAATCCGGATAACAATTGAATTTATATGGGGTTTTAAGGATCCGTGAACTAAAAGATACAAAAGGTTTAGGTTGAGGAAAATAAAAGATAAAGACTCAACAATTGCTGTTAAAGTAAATAATCGCAGAATATAATATTGCTTAGAACAATTGTGCTTGATAGCGTACAAGAATTGAGAGAGATGGTACTGTAGTGTAATGGTTTCCGATCCCCTCTTTATGGGGTCTTCTCCCCTTTTATACATTCTGATTAAGGGTAAAAATAAGGTAGGTAAATTAATCACATCGTGGATCCCTGTAATTACGCCTTAATGGCCTGAAGTGGTTGAGAAAATCACGTTTGGGCGAGATATCCGGCGACGCTTGGTTATCCGTTACGAGTCCGGCTTCCGACCTTGTGTGTTTCTCCATCCGGTGGTGACTCATATCGAGCTCTGCAACGGTCTCGAAATGACTCGACCTCGGTTGTTGACGTGGCCGTCGTTCTACCTTGCATCCAGGTCGGGTTCGATGGCCCCGACTTGCCCCGGACCGGACCCAACCCGGTCGGGCTCAAGCAAAAAGGGTATCACCCAATACAAATAACACGACTCAAAAGACTGCCGTACATATACCAGCAATTAAAGGAGCAAGGTTTTGAATTGGTTATGATTTATGAATCAGTTGGCAAGCAATGCTTCTAACGTAACTTGATTTCTTTTCTTTTGCGTCATGAGGAAAGAAAGATAGGAGTAACAAATAAATAAATAATATTAATTCTTGCACAAAAACAAAATAATAAAAAGCTCAACAGTAATATTTAGAAATTAGACTCTTCGCATGCATGAAGGTAATTAGACATAGTATAGAAAATATGAGAGAGCAAAGATAATCATTGTCATAAATTGTCGCAATATCAATTTTTAGAAATTGAGTTGGAAAGTGTTAATTTGGTCCTTGTAGCAGATTACACTAATATCTTTTCCCATATTGATTCGTACCTAGTTCTTGGGTAATCGCATACCAACTAAAGTCAATTATGGTAGTAATTAATAATAAGGAATTAAATTTCTTCGAATCTGTATTCCGCGAACAATAATATTTCCTTTTTCATGAAGATGCTTTCACAAAGCCACCATGAAATCGATCTACTAACAAAAGTCAAACAGAAGATGGTCAAAATTTATTTGTTGTTTCATTTCACAGACTACTGATGTAGGGCTGCAGATCTATATTTTTTCTGTCCCTTTTCGAACTTCCAATTTTTAAATCTAGGAAGTCCAATTTGTTTTAGTGTAGATTTTACGCTATTTTGGATTGGGCATTCTTATTCTTATTTTATTACAACAGAAATAAACATAGAAAAATACGTTTTTCCTTTTAATTCTTGTACTATTTAGACATCTTAAGTTACGACAAATAAAACACATAGAGTAGCTTCTATTTTTATTTATTTAGTTTTAGCGCAAGAAGATATGTAAGTGTTCTTACTTTGTAGCTAGTAAGTATAATTTTCTTTATTTTCTATTATGGGAAAAGATTTTAAAAAGGAGAAAAAGGAAAAATGTGGTCATAGTGTCATATTAATTTATTTTTATTTACTTCTCTCTTTTTTCCCCTTTTTTCTTTCTTCCTTTGTCTCTAAGCCACCGGCGCCATTACAGTTTCCACTTCTGAAAAGTTTGCCTCCCTTCTTCACGTCAATCCCATCTCCCATCCAAAATCACCAAATGTTTTTCTTGAAATAGTTTCGCTTACTTTTTCAACACAAATTGCTTAATGGTACAGATGATCATAGATGTAGGAGCGGTAAAAGTATATAGCAAAAATAAAGAATCCAAACTATTCATCCATGAAACCAGAGAGAAATTACTACATCAATTAGATGGCAAAATAATAAAATATGCAAAACATAAACGAACAATAAAATGACAAAATTAAACTGGTAGATAAATAAGTAAACATGTCAATTCGTTGTTAGATCAGGCTACCAAATTAAAGGGAGAAAGAAGTTAGTTGTGATAAACTGATAATATCAACAAAAGATTTAAAGGGGAAGAAAATAATTAGGAGAAAATCAATCATAACATGCCCAGTAAAAGAAAACATACTTTGATCTAAAGGGCAAGAAAATAATTAGGAGAATAACGAACATGACATGCCCAATAAAAGAAAACATACTTTATCATTATATCTTCCACTCCACTTGCTCAACCCTTTTCTTTTTACCCTACCCTCAGAGTATAGAGTTTTTGTTTTCAACAATATATGCACATGACAAAATTGATGACTTCAAATCAAAATAATAGGAACGGTTTACTTTGTGACTTTTGGTAACGGGAACATTTAGGTTGTGGCCTGTGGAAATGGTTTAGTATGTGTGTGGCTTTTGGTAACGAAAACCTTTTAGGTTGTGACTTTTGGAATTATTAAACATAAACTAAATGAATTATGTTATATATAGAGAATGAGGGGAAAATGGCAAAAAAATGAGAGAAAAGATAAATAGGTATCTTGGCTTATGAGATATGTCAAGTCATCTTCTTTATCCCCTCAAATATATAGATATGGAGGAATATATAATAAATTGTCATAAACTTACACATTAAATATTTAGAGGTTATGAATATGAAAGGCATGAGAGTTATTCAAATTATTAAAAATATAGGTTATGAAGATAAAGAGGTTTGAGTTATGAAGATAGAATTTTTAATATAAACTAAATGGAAAAAATGATGAAAACCCCAAAAAAAGGAGAAAAAAGATAAATATGTTTCTTGGCTTAAGAGAGGTGCCACCTCACTTTTCTATTGCCCACTTTTATATATATATAGATTGCAGTAACTCAAAATCTCTGTGGTAATCAAATTTTTCACTTGTTCTTTTTCGATAGAACTTTTTCGTTTTCTTTCAAGCTCAGGCAATAGATCTTCTGCTTTTGGCAAAATTTTAACATGTTAGTATAGTTAGTAGTAGTATTGACTAGAATAAAGATTACATTGACGGAATGTGAGAATGACGAAACTCGGGATGGTAAATTGGAAATGGACGAGAAGAAAAGTCATGAGTAGATTGCGGTGTTTGTGAGTTTGTGAAGTAAGGAGGGAATGTGTTTAAGGAAATGGTGAAAGGACGGAGAACAACAAAATTGGGTGGCGGTGTTTGAAAGAATTATTCATTGTTGTTTCGCGCTATCCTAGTATTTGCTAGGCAACTGCACAAAGATTCATCCCTTGCTGATCTAATAATCTTCTTTACATGCATATTATTTGTGCACCAACACTTGTATAATATCTTCATGTCTTTCAATTTTCAATTTTTCTCTCATTCTGCTGTATCCTTTTCTTTTTCTTTCGTTTGGGATATGTTCTTTTTGAACTGAAGGCATTCAAAACATATAGCAAAGCTGAAGTTGCGCTGCATAACAAGATGCAAAGGAAAGGTTTTGTTAGATTTCTCTACTTGACCACCTTATTTTTGTTCATGTTAACTGCGATAGTGATGACATTCTCATTCCAGTCTTACTGCAGAAAAGAACAAAAAGATAAAAGTGTAAGTTGCCCCAGGAAATGGTACTTATTTAGCGACGTATTTCTTGCAGGTACTTGATTCAAGAAGTGGACGGCACTTGAAGATGTTCAAACGGGAGTAACAATGCGTATCATGTGTGCGGCCATTAGTCATTATTGTTAGGATTGACTTAAGTTTTCTTTTAATCTTGTTAAGTAGTAGTTTTTTGAGATTTTAACACATTTGGTATTTGTAATTTTACACTACTTAATGTTCTTTTTAATATAATGAATATTTACTTAATTTTCCTTTATATCCGTGTCAATATTATCATAAAGAAGTGATAAACATGCATGTGTGACATTGAAAGGCAAAATTTACAATAATAAATAAGTGAAGATATAAATAATTTTGACGCTTTATACATGCGAAACAAGCCATTTCAATTGACTGGACAATTTGTATATTGTGGCGGTTTCAACAGCCATCCAAAACCGCCGTTATACAAACTTGTGAATTATGGCGGTTGCCAAAAAAGCACCGTATAATCTTTGTGGCGAACGTGATTTAGGCAATTTCACGAACTGCCATTAATACATAGAAATGCACATTGCGGTAGTTCGAAACCGCCATTATATGAAGAAGTAACCGCCGCAAATACCTCCTGTTTTTGTAGCGAAAGTTTACAGACTGCACAACCTTCATTACAGCATACGATAATAACTAATAACCATTAGTACGATAAGTTTGGATAATATTATTGTCAATTTCTAAGGAAGAGTATAGTTAAGCGATAATTTAATTTGGATGAAAACTTAGGCCTCAGTTTTTTAAGCATTATATTTTTATCCTTTCGTGAAGTATTTGAATACGTAAATTTTATTCTTCAACAAATTTAAGAAACTGATATTCAAATGAACGCAAAAAGTTAAATAGTTAGGACCCTTATTGTGCCATCCTTTATAGGACGGGAACAGTAATTTCAAGGCAAAAGAAGGAAAAACAATTATTATCAGTAGTAGAAAAACGAAAAAAAAAGAAAGAGAAATTAAAACAAGAACGAGACCGGTGCACGTTTAGTCCACATAGAAGGACCCGAACCGCAATTCGACGAATCGGGTAAATATAAACCCTAGCATCCCACTAAACCCTAGCATCCGTTCAAACTAATTGAGAAAGAGGGTTGAAAAATGACACAAAAGGCAGGTCTATTCAAAGGGCAACAGAAGAAGAAATCAGTACCTAGTCGTCATGGAAAAGCCCCTCAAATTCGCAAAGGTATATATCTGTTTCTTTTGTGCGTTGTCCCATTGATTGTGTTATAGCGTCTATTAATTTGGGGCTTACAACTATTCTCAATTGCAGGGAAAAGAGCTGTGAAGCCGTCAAAGAATACAAAGCAGATGGATGTCGATCGGGTGAGTACTCTCATCCATGCCTTGTGATTTTGAGGTTCTTAATTTATGGTATTTTGAGTTATTTATGTGCTTAATTAACATAAATTGCCAGCATGTTTTGCACCACCACCAACAACAACAGCTGGTGCATGTTTTGCACCAGCTGGGATAAATTATCTCAATGGTTCACTTCATGTCACTTGTTGTAACCAGATGTAAAAACCAAAACTAGTGTTTGAACTAAAACAATATACCAATGGAAGAAAAAAAACTTGAACACATTTTACATCATCCAAGCACAAAAACCGAGTAATTGAGTACATAGAATGTAATAGTCCTGGAGGTTGGGTTTGAGGAAGGGGTGTGGTTTTCGGTGATGAATAGGAGTGGGCATATGTTTGTAGGAGTAGTTAGGAGTAGGAGAGTGGAAAATTACTTAGGCCCGTAAAGGACTAAAGTTATTTTTCCCGTATGTGTTGTAAATTATTTTCTTATGTCACTTTTCGTTTTTACTTTAATTAAGTTCAGGATAGTGGGGAAAACAGTAGCAGTGGAGCTGCGGTTGAAGCTTATTTCCTTTGCCAAGTATTATGCATATATATGGTTTGCATCAGGAAATGTAATATGTTACTGCTGGGTGTAAAGTTGCTACAATAGTAGGGGTGGGTTTGTGGAAAGGTAGCTAGTGTTTTTTTTTTTTTTTTGGTAAAGGGCTTCCTTGAGTTTCTGTAATGTTCAGACAAGAAAAGGTAAGTGGCAGACGATACAAACAAGGAAATATGGTATAGCTAAAGTGGGAGGATTGGGTTGTCTTACTGGGCCTCACGTATTGGGCTTTCAGAAGAAGAGTATTAGGCCTTGGGGTCTTTATTTAATTAGTCAAATTAGTAGCTGAGTCAGTTAGTTAAATAACACCTTAGTAGAGTAGTTGGCATCTTTGGCAAATAACAGAATCCTAACTACTTTCTCTCTCTATCTCTTCTCCTATCTTCTTCTTCTTCCCTCTAAAACTCCAATTCCAGTTCTTCTGAGTTCATTCATGTCAGTTGAAATACAAATTGTAATCGTTGAATTGTTGATCAATAAAGCTTAGTTCCTTTCGAATTTCATTTCTCAATTAAGTACATTACAAATTGGTATCAGAGCTTTTCTTGGCTACAATGACAGTTCCAGAAACTTGTTCGAAGTCTAATGAAGATTACGTGAAGAAATTAGATAATCAGTTACAAAGTTACATGGCAGAGACAAATAAATAATTGGAATCGCATGATTCTAAGATCGATGATGTGGGAAGAAAGCTGGATGTAATGATGGACAAGCTCTTCACAAGCAAGGATGGCATCTTGGGGAGTGCTCCAGTCGAAGTCAATCATATTGAGGGTTCAGTAGTCGACCTAGATTTGCGGCAGAATGAGTACTCTATTGGTAGAAGGCAAGGAAATAACCATGGCCATAGGTTTGAAATTCCTTATTTCGAAGAAGGTGATTCCAGATCTTGGCTCCACAAGTGTGAAAGATACTTTCACTTTAATCAGATAACTGATCCTCAGGATAAGTTGGAAGCTGCTGTCCTTCATCTCAACGGGAGAGCTAAATCCTGGTACTTCTCTTATCATCTGAGCAGAGGTAGTGTGAGGTGGCCTGAATTTGTAGAAGAAATCAGTAAGAGATTTGAGGAGTCTGATAATAGCAATCTTAATCTCTTGGGAGAGTTCAAAAGAATAGAGCAGCAAGGGTCAGTGAATGATTACCTGGCAAGATTTGAAGAGGTCTTGATTAAACATCCCACTATCCCTGAAGATTTCTTCCTTGGATTCTTTATTGAGGGACTTAAGGATGAAATCAGGCACACAGTCAAGATGCTTGATCCTTTTTCCTTGAGCCAAGCAGTGGAGAAAGCTAGGCACAAAGAAAAGTTGTTAGAAGCAGTAGCTAAGAAGGGAAAAGTAAACATTACTAGGCAGTCAGTACAGTACAACAATACTAATGGTCAATCAGGAGTGAGGACAACTGGGTTTCAACAAAAGGAAGGGGGATCTAACTCCTACAATGTGGGCAACAAATTGTTTGAGGCAAGAAAAGCAAGAGGTGAATGTTATAAGTGTGGGGAGAAGTATTTCCCTGGTCATCAGTGTAAGAATAAGCAGTTAAATGTGTTGTCTGGATCCACTGAATAAGAAGGGGTAGAAGTGAATGTTGATGAAGAAGGGATATTAGAGGAGCCAAGTCAGGAGACAATAATAGATGAGGCCATAAGTCTCAATGCCTTATCTGGGACAGTCACCTCTACCACTATCAAATTGAAGGGAGTGTATGGTAAGCAAGTCATGGTGATACTAGCAGATAGTGGTAGCACCCATAGTTTTGTAGCAAGTGAAACTGCAAAGCAATTGGGGTGTGTGATTCAAGTAGATGCTCCAATGAGAGTTACAGCTGCCAATGGGAGTAACTTGATGAGTTATCACTCTTGCCCTCAGTTCAAATGGAAAATGCAAGGCATTGAATTTGAGTACAAACTAAGAATGTTAGACATTGGGGGATGTGATATGGTTTTAGGAGTGGATTGGATGAGAGCACAATCCTATATTGTTTGATTTTATTGGATATAGACTACAGGCCAGTGTGAAGGGAAAGAGAGTAGAACTGAAAGGTTTTTCTGAAGAGGGCAGCTTACAAAGTATGTCAGCTGCAGGGGTGAAGCAGCTACTCAAGAAGGGCCAACTGTTATGGGCTCATCTCTTCACAATTACTGCTCAGTCTACTACAGAAGGAAGAGGCATACCTGAACAAATTAGAAGGCTGTTGACTGAATTTCCAGGAGTTTTTGCTGCGCCAAAGTCTCTGCCACGACAGAGGAGTCATGATCACTTCATCCCTCTCAAATCAGATGCAGCTCCAGTCAGCATTAGGCCCTACAGGTATAACCATTTTCAAAAGAATGAGATAGAAAAACAAGTGACTGACATGCTTAATAGTGGCACCATTCAGCCTAGTCACTCTCCTTTCTCCTCACCAGTGTTATTGGTTAAAAAAAAGGATGGTAGTTGGAGGTTTGTATAGATTACAGAGAATTAAACAAAATGACTGTGAAAGACAAATTTCCTATACCTCTAGTAGAGGATCTCATGGATGAATTAAATGGTTCATGCATTTATTCAAAGATTGATTTGAGTGTTGGTTATCACCAGATTAGAATGAAGGAATCTGACATATACAAGACTGCATTTAGGACTCACTTGGGACATTATGAGTTCAAGGTTATGCCATTTGGGTTAACTTATGCACCTGCTACCTTTCAAAGTTTAATGAATCATGCACTCAGGCCTTTCCTTAGGAAATTTGTGCTGGTATTCTTTGATGATATATTGGTGTACAGTCCTTCAGTGGAGAGTCATGTTATGCATCTTAGGCAGGTATTAGAGGTGCTATAGAAAGAGCAACTGAATGCTAAGCTGTCTAAATGTGCTTTTGGTCAAAGTCAAGTGGAGTATTTGGGGCATATTATTTCAGGCCAAGGGGTAGCTACTGACCCTGCTAAGATTGAGGCCATGATCAATTGGCCTGTTCCCAGATCTGTTAAGGATCTTAGAGGGTTTTTGGGTCTCACTGGTTACTACAGGAGATTTGTCAAGTCTTATGGAATTATCAGCAGACCCCTCACCAATTTACTGAAGAAGAGCTCGTTTCAGTGGTCGGAGGAAGCTGAAACAACCTTCAATCAGCTAAAAACAGCCATGTCTTCAGCTCCTGTTTTAACCTTGGCTGACTTTACTAAGCCGTTTATTGTAGAAACTGATGCTTGCTCTACCGGGATGGGGGCTGTTTTAATGCAAGAAGGTCGACCCATAACTTACTTAAGCAAGGCTTTTTCAGTACAGAACAGGGGACTATCAACTTATGAGAAAGAATATATGGCAGTTTTAACTGCAGTGGAGAAATGGAGACACTATTTACAAGGGGGCCATTTTATTGTAAGGACAGATCATCAAAGCCTTAAAGTACTTGCTAGAACAAAAGATTACCACAACTTTACAACAAAAGGGATTGACTAAGCTTCTAGGCCTTGACTATGAGGTACAGTATAAGAAAGGCACTGAAAACAGGGTAGCTGATGCCTTGTCAAGAAGATAAGATCAGGAGTCCACCTTACTGGCAATCTCTACTGTTAAACCTACTTGGTTACAAGAGATTAGTCTCAGCTATGAAGAGGATCCTATTGCTTTATCATTGTTGGGTGAACTAGCTGTCTCTTCAGGCAGTGATTCAGATTATTCATTACAACAAGGAGTCATCAGGTATAAACACAAAATCTATGTGGGAAGAGGAACCAATCTAAGGAGTAAGATTCTAGAAGCAATGCATCAATCACCTTTTGGTGGTCATTCTGGGCAGCAAGGTACTTATAGGAGAGTGCAGCTGATTTTCTATTGGCCTAACATGAAATCAGAGATCTTTAAATGGGTGAGTGAATGTGATACTTGTCAGAGGATCAAGTCTGAAAATGTGCACACCCCAGGGTTATTACAACCCCTTCCTATTCCAGAACAGGTGTGGCAGGATATATCTATGGATTTTGTAGAAGGCTTACCTATCTCTACAGGAAAGAATGTTGTGCTAGTTGTGGTGGATAGGCTGTCCAAGTATGGACATTTCTTAGCCCTAAAACATCCATTTTCAGCACAAGAGGTGGCAGAACTATTCATGAAGGAGGTGTATAGGTTACATGGACTTCCCAGGTCTATTGTTTCAGACAGAGGATCTGTTTTCACTAGTCATTTTTGGCAGCACTTATTCAAAATAATGGGAACTAAGCTTAATATGAGCTCAGCCTATTAGGGGTGGGCATAATACCGGCCGAACCGAAAAAATCGGCCGAACCGTGAATTTTGGTTCTTCGGTTTCGGTTTAATCGGTTTTTCGGTCGGTGCACGGTTTTAAAATTATTAATTTTCGATTTTTCGGTGCGGTTTGCGGTTTTTGTATTTCGGTTTTCGGTTAAACCGAAAAATCGAAATTCACGTTCAAAACTTATAAGTTATAACCCATCTTATGATCTTAGGCTTAAGCCCAAATGCCAATAGTCCAAGTCCACCCCACCCAATTTACCCCCACAGTCACGTAAGTTACTTCCCAAGTGGAATTGTTTTCCATTTACCCCCTGTTGGTCGTTGGACGTGAAGTTCTCAATCTGAAGTGAATTTACATCAAACTTTTCTGCACAACCATATGTAGTGTAAGGCTGTTTGCTTATCCACTAATTAAACGTTTGAGCTAGAGCTACTACTAATTAGCTCTTGCCTTTACAATAATTGTCGTCCAGAGTTCGTTTCTGTAGTTGTTTATGAAATAATGCTAGCTCGACGGAAGCAAGTGAAACTTTTCCCTCTAAATCTGTATTGGAGATGAAGGTGCTCCTGTCCGAGAATAGGGCAGACAACAAGTTTTTACTAAAATTACTCTAATAGTTTTGTAGAAACTACACTACTGACTAATAAAGTAATCCATAATTTTATCTGGTTAGTTCCATGTAAGGGTGTTAAACGGGTGTGCTGGGCCGGGCTGGGTTTGGTTTTTTTTGACCCGTACGGGTTATGGTCCGGGCCGGTTACGGGTTGGGGCTTAACGGGTTTAACGGGTTCGGGTTCATCCGGGTAAAAATTGAACCGTAAGGGTTACGGGTTGAGGGGGCCGGGCCGGGCCGGGTTTAGTGTATTTTGAATATTTTTTTATAACTATTGTAAGTTATATTAATAAAAGAATACAAGGAAGATGGGAAAAAATTGCACTTATAAATTGCAAGTGCTATATTTTTTTCAAAATTACAAAATTAAAGTTTGCATTTAAAAAGTAAATTAATATCTTATGTATTTTTATTGTGTACTAAAATATATTTAATGCCTATCTTATGTATTTTTACATTGTATCAAGTTGTTTATTTGATGTATATTTATGATTTGAGCATTTATACCCTAAATATATACACTATATTTTTTATAACCTAGGATCCGGTATTTTACCTTATATAATACTCCTATATGATTTAAATTATATTTCTTTCATTTTAAATACGTATAAAATATATACGCAGGGTATAATCAAGACTTATAAAATATATACTCAAAGCAATTTCCACTGTAAAACATACAAAAAAGTGACAAAAGTATTCCACTATTATTACATGTATCATACTTGCAAATTATGTGTATGATATATATGTTAAATTCAAACATTTTTAAATTATGTTAATTAGTATACAATAATTGGTATATTCATGGTATGTGTAAGATATAAAATATTTATACTAGAATATACCACTATTATGTTTTTAAAAATTAGACAGGTATGTAAAGCTCCCAAAAAAAAATTAAAAAAAAAAATTTATCCATTTAACTGGTTGGGCCGGTCTGGTTAACCGGTTTAACGGCACTGTTCATCTAACGGGTTGTACCGGTCCGGGTAACCGGTATTTAAAAAGTAAACGGAGCAACCCGCGCGGCCCCCCTAACCCAGCCCAGCCCAGCCCCCTTTAACCGGGCCGGGCCGGGCCGGTTCGGTTTTAACGGTCTGGGCCGGTCCGGAACCGGGCTGACCCGGCCCGTTTAACACCTATAGTTCCATGTGAATGTAGTTGTGCAGAAAGGTCATGGAGATCTTGTGAACCAACCACCTTCAGCGTATTTATCTCCTTAGTTGGTGTAGATTATGTTGTTGATCAGAAGCAGATTACTGTAGGATTTACATCAAACTTTTCCACGTTGTTATTCCCTCCTCCTTTATTAGATACGAATTTTAAAATTTTCTTGAACCGTTTAAAACCGAATAAATAAACCGGAAATAACCGAACCGAACTTTGAAAAAACCACACCGAACCGTAAATACTTTGGTTTGATTTGGTTATTAATATTACAAAACCGAAAACCGATAAACCGAACCGTATTTTAATAATAACCGACCGAACCGACCGACGCCCACCCCTACAGCCTATCACCCGCAGTCGGATGGGCAGACAGAAAGACTCAATCGATGTTTAGAGACCTACTTACGAGCTATGGTATTTGAGAATCCTAAACACTGGGCTAGATGGTTACCACTGGCAGAGTGGTGGTATAACACTAATTTTCATAATTCTCTTAAAGTCACTCCCTTTGAAGCCCTTTATGGTCACCCCCCAACTCAACTACCATTGGGAGCATTACCACATACACATCAAGGCCTGGCTGGGTTAAATCGAACCCAACGACAGCATATGCTACAAGCACTACGTGACAACCTTGTGCAAGCACAGGCACGGATGAAACTTTTATGCAAATCGACTCCGTTCTGAACGAGTCTTGGAGGTAGGGGACCAAGTGTACCTCAAACTACAGCCCTATCGACAGTCATCTATCGAAGTGAGAAGAAATGTCAAGCTTTGTGCTCGATTCTTTGGTCCTTACAAGGTTTTGCAGAAGATTGGTGAAGTGGCTTACCGTTTAGATCTACCACCAGAGTCACGCCTCCACCCAGTCTTTCATGTGTCCCAGCTCAAACGGCGTATTGGACCATCAATATGCCCTCAGCAGCATCCACCAGATTGTGACAGTGAAGGTCATGTTTTGATTCAGCCAGTTGCCATTTTACAGAGGCGTGTGGTTAAGGAGAACAATGCCGTTGCAGTCAAAATTTTGGTTCAGTGGGCAAATTTGCGCAAAGAAGATGCGACTTGGGAGGATTGGGGCTACATCAAAAGCCATTTTCCGGCGTTTATCGCTCAACAACGACCTTGAGGTCAAGGTCTCTTTCGAGGGGGAGGTATTGTAATGTTCAGACAAGAAAAGGAAAGTGGCAGACGATACAAACAAGGAAATAGGGTATAGCTAAAGTGGGAGGATTGGGTTGTCTTACTGGGCCTCACGTATTGGGCTTTCAGAAGAAGAGTATTGGGCCTTGGGGTCTTTATTCAATTAGTCCAATTAGTAGCTGGGTCAGTTAGTTAAATAACACCTTAGTAGAGTAGTTGGCATCTTTGGCAATAACAGAATCCTAACTACTTTCTCTCTCTATCTCTTCTCCTATCTTCTTCTTCTTCTTCCCTCTAAAACTCCAATTCCAATTCTTCTGAGTTCATTCATGTCAGTTGAAATACAGATTGTAATCGTTGAATTGTTGATCAATAAAGCTTAGTTCCTTTCGAATTTCATTTCTCAATTAAGTATATTACAGTTTCATAGTTCACTTAGTCTGCTGTCTTAATTCTGTATTCCCAGAGGAAACATGGGACCGGTGCAAACAAAACTAAAGAGTGTTTGAGGAGGGTGTTAAATAAGTTATTAGCGTGCTCCTGATAAATGAATAAACAAAAAGTGATTAGGGTGCTATAGTAGGGTAACACATCTGGTTTGTTTTCTGCTTAAAAGAGCTGAAAGACGTCAGACTGGTCAGGCTTAGCTTATCTGTGATAGATTTGCAAAAGCATCAATTCTGCTCAAACATTAGGTTGTTTTTATTTATGCAACCTTCAAGTACATGAATGTAGATGCCACAAGTGGTTAAGTTTAGGGTTACGAAGAATGATATTATGCTGATTTCATATATTCTGGACACAAGGATGGTGTGGAGCAGAAAGAACCGAAATGGTAGGGGGCACAATATGTAGTTGCACTTTCTTTGTTTTTCTCTTTTCGCTTGGTGTTGGGTACATCCAGCTATGTTTTGTATGTTTTGTTTAGATACCATTGCTCAGGTTAAAGTCTTTAAACTTATTAATTTCTTCAAACTATTGACTGCTGGCATGATTTCTGTGGTTGAAGAAAAAGTTATTCAGCTGTAACTTCAACTTCAAAATTTTAGTATCAAATCATTTGCTCAACTAATATACAGGTTTAAATGGTAATGTATAGTGGTATCTCTGTACGTGACAAGCTGACTCTGTTGGTAAAGGGAACCTGGGTATTGACTGCTTTAACAATTCAATTGCTGGTTCTTAGCAAAATGATTAAGTCTGTGTCTCTGTGCTTTTTTGCAGAGCTATCTATTCACTGTCACTTAGAAGCAGCCATTAACTAAATTATAATGATATTGTTAATTAGATTGCTTTGTCATATTGTGTTTGCATTAACCTTTTAGCATGTTGGATTGATTGACCTCATAAAGGGTATTCAATATTCCAGCTTCACTGGTCTTTTTAAGTTTTAGTACTAGTTCAACTCCCTCTATTAGCCTGTTCCAATTAATATGATATGCTTTCCGTTTTGGGATTTCGAGTCTTTTACATGAATCCACAAATAACAGTATTTTACTGTAGCTCACATCTCCATAAAGGTTATATTCAGGTAAACAATTCTACTTGGACAATCATGTGAAGTTTCCTCCAATAAACTTATCCAAGTACTTATTGAATAATTTTGTCCTTTACTAACATATAAGTAAAATTTAAGACACTCCATGCTCATCTACATAAGATAAATTAGTTATATAAGTAGTATTAAGTTTTACTGTTGCGTCGTGGTATTTTTTGCGATGTCGAGTTTCAAAATAACTTTGTGGCAACTCTTAAGTGGAATTGCTAGATTTATCTCAAAAGCAAGAATTGATATAGCTATTGCGCTTGTTATTGATTGCATTTGTCTCATTATTTTGCATTGTTCTTTTCTGTGAGCAGGAGTTGACAAAGTTTATAAATCACTGCAATGAAGTAAAAGCAGCTACATTTGCTACTAAGGATGGTGGTCAATTAAATATAATAAAACCACAGCCTGAGTCCTCCAGTGGTGCAAAGAAGTAGTGCAAAGATGAGTGATGACTGGCTAAGAGGAATCAGTTGTATAAACAAAAATTTTGTGTCGTCTGTTTGCAAAGGTCTTCTTTTTCACTTTTGTAAGACCTAGTTATGATTTTTTCTTTATAAGGAGCCTCATTTGAAACGAGTACAATCTGAAAAATTTCATGACATGTTATCATATTCTGGGTCTTGTTCCACAGGAAAACTGCCATATATTTCCCGGCTCAGTCATTACAGAAGTTCTCCGTAGTTTGAACTTTGAAGTCTGATATTTTCTATTTCTCTTGGTAAGCTTTCCCTTCTAATACTTCGCCAATTTATTCGCATCTGAGCATTCACTGGAACCGGTGAACTATTTTTTGCAATCATGTCTGGTAAGTCAGTTGTTTGGTTCGCATAAAAAGTTATGTAGGGATTTTTTTTGTCAGCATAGGGATTATAATAATGGACTTAATATTATCCCAAATTATCTTCGTTACTAAATGGCCTCACAAAATAAAGAATGGATTTCAGAGTTAGGATTGTTCTAATGGTTGGTATTCCTTTCTGCATTACTTAAATATATGGTCCAATTTTTTTTAAAGGTTCTCTTTTCTACCTTTCGGATCTAATTAATCATGGGTTCAAAAGATTTAGAGAACAAAGAAGCAATAAAAAGGAAGTACAGATTTGAAGATTTTTCGTTCAAACATTGGTCAAGCAGGGCCTGCTCTAACATACATCAGAACTTCACGAATCGAATCACCATTAGAAAAGCGAGTAAAGAATCCTAGCTAAGCTATTGTCCATAAATGACCTACCACTTATTTTGCCATCAAAAGGGTCAAAAATGCTTTTTTCAGTAAAGGACAATGTTTTGGAATATTATTGAGAAAGTAGAAAAGACCTATGGTAATGCCAAGAAGAATAGATATAATCATATTCGAATTTGCAACATGATCAGCTATCAAATACTAAAAGGCAATAAGACTTGCCTTCTTTTTTTCTTTAAAGAAAAGCACTGATTAATTACAATATAATTAGAAAATTCAACATGATGTGATTGTGCAACAAGATTGTTTCATTTCGTTTTTACTTACTAACTAACCGATATACACAAATATGCGATAATTATAGAAGTGATCAGTGTCCCTCTATGAGCCTAACACCGCAATATCAATATTGCTTTTTGGTAGGATCAAAAGAAAGAAAAAAAATGTTATTTTCAGTTGTTAACTGTGGTCTTTTTCGTTTCTTTCCTTTAACTTTTATTCCTTTTTTTTCAATTCTTTTTTCAATATTCACCAAAATGTTTAAGGCTAGTAGCCACAATCTGGAACGTGCCAGCCTGTTAGATTTCTTGGTGAGATATTGTTTTTTCAATTTTAGCTGTTTAAATGTTTTCTTTTCCTTGCCTCTTATATTTTTAATGTTTAACAAATAGAGCAGGAAGTCCTTTCCCTGTCAGTTGCATTAATAAAATACCACATATGCACTTGTATATTAATGTCCTTCCACCTACCATTCTTGCTTCTCCGTTTGGCTGATTAATTAGTGATCTCGGGCAGAGTTTATTTCAGGTTTCTCAACCTGATTCTCTCTGTCTCTTACTCGGGTAACGGTCATATTTAGTTGGACCCTGATTGAATTATCAGCTATTGCATATTTGAACTGGCACTATATGTTTTTTTTTTGGAATTTTTACCTCTTATAGCAAAGGTTAACATTTTATTTATTTTAAATAAATACCATTTAAAAAAATTATATTCTATAGATACCTTTTAAGGTTTATAGCAAAATATTTAATTTTGGTTACCTCATAGCTCTAAGCCACTAAATACGTTATTCAGTTACACTATTTTCTTTCTCTCTTTACTTTGATACATCTCATTCTCTTCCCCCGTCCCATTAAAATTTTCGCTCTCCTCCTCCTTCTAAAGACGATATTGCAACAAATACACTAGTCTCTCCGACAGGAACAGTCTCCAAGCAGTGGGCAACTGCAATCGAGTGTATATCCCATGATGCTCGGGCAGAAGAACAAAGGGATTTCTCCCTAATGTTTGCTTGTGCAATTAAATATAGTAGCAGTTCGTTAAGCATGATCTCACTAGAATTTGAAGAAGTCATCTTGCCACACAACTCAGAGTGAAATTTCCACGAAGGCGGCACGTTTTCACTACCGGCTTCCGGTGAACGGCGGATTCGCCGGAAATTAGGGTTTGTTCTTGAACAAAGACGACGGAGTTTGGGGCTGAGCAACTTGATTTTCTGTTAATATATTTCAATGTATTTTCATGTATTTCATTGTATTCATTGTCTTTCATTGCAATTCAATGTATCTCGTTATATTCCATGTATTTCATTGTATTCACTGTCTTTTTTTCATTGTATTTCAATGTATCCCATTGTATTCTATGTGTTTTCATTGTA
The DNA here is from genome assembly GCF_001879085.1 of Nicotiana attenuata. NCBI lineage: Eukaryota > Viridiplantae > Streptophyta > Magnoliopsida > Solanales > Solanaceae > Nicotiana > Nicotiana attenuata. The sequence continues at coordinate 339,994 of NW_017670715.1, read as the reverse complement.
TTCACTGTCTCGCTATATGCCATGAATGTATTCATATGTTTTTTTTAATTAATATAATTTATGTATTCAGATGTATTATATAATTTCTCTGAAGATTGCTATATTTTTGGGGTATTTTTCGGATGAGAATCTTTTTTATAACTGAAAATACAAAATTTGTGTGTTATAATTGAGTTTGTTGAGTTATATTAGGAGTCTATTATGTTAATTGATTCACTTTTCGTTTTAAAAACAGTGTAATCCTCTATTTCACGCGCGTGAATACAGTCGAATACAATAATCTGTCCAGCTGTAATCCCATGTTTCACTCCATGAATACACTCGAATACACTCGAATACAACAACTGATTAGCTGGACTTCCCTGATTCACGCCTATTTTTGCTACTATATTCATGAATACAATAGCTTAAATACATCAAATACATCTTATAACCACAGAAAAGGTATCTATAATCCGTAATATAGCAAATGGTATCTATAGATGGCTAATTACTACTAAAAGATAGTGATTTATGAAAATTTCTCTTTATTTTTCTCCAGTTCTTGTATTTATATTCTCATGCTAACATATCAATCGGTTCACCATACTTCATTAAAACATTAATGGCGTTAGAATTGGGACATTTGCATCTCTATCCAATTTTGGGATCCCCATTAAACTTATACACACTTTGCACAAAAGTTTACAAGTCTACCCACTTTAGGATCTACTTTGACTTATCGGGTCTGAAGTTGAAGGAAAAAGAATTTTTAGTCTGCAGTGCTATGCACTTAAGGCCAATAAGTCTAAAGTGCAATATTATAATAAGATGCACTTAAGGCCAAATAAGTCTGAAGTTCAACAAATATTTTCATGAATTTAGGGCCAAAATAGGTCAGTGAAAAAATTGCACTTAAGATGCACTGAAGTGCAACAAATATTTCCATGAACTTAATGCCAAATAGGCCTGAAGTGCAACCTATGTTTTCATGCACTTAAGGCAAAAGTAGGTCTAAATTGCAAATTGCTCAGAAACATAAACTTATTCTTCGAATTTCAACTATCCAACACATGATTCAACATCTAAATCTACTCCAAATGAGCTCAAATTTGAAACATAACATTCTCATATCATAAAGAATAAACCCGATCATCAATTTATTAAAATAATATATAACAAATCTAAGAAACATATTTTGCAATTAAGAAGAAGAAGACGACTTAAGCAGTAGCAAAGAAAGGAGCGTCACAACAACTCACCACTATAAATTACCATAAACCACCTTAAAATCTGCTTACAAACACCATAAAAATTTATCGTTACCTTTGTTTTTATAGCAAAAAAGAAGAAGAGGAAGAAAATGCCTGAAGTCATTTATACTTTGGTTACTAATTAAATTTTTTTTAACAAGTAGGTATGATCACGCCCAATTATGCCTTATAAAAAGGACAAGCGGTCGCTGCAAATATAATCTGAGTATGTAGCCCAGAGTCGAATTCTCAGAGAATTAACCTACCAATTACTTTTGTTAGACTCACTAAATTCTTTGTAATCAACTTCCCAGATATTTAAATAACAATTGGTGATGGTTTAACTAACTATAACTGAATATAAGCAAGTAAACTAACAGCTAACTATGATTGAGTTTTAAACAAATAACAGAAGGATCTAAGGTTATGATTTTCCCTATTGATGGAATCCCTTCCTGTTATATTTCATATAGATTTGCCTAACCGTCTCTATCGATCATGAGCACTCTTATTACCGTAAATCTCTCCCGAGTAATCACGACAATTTACTAGACGCACTCTCCCGAGTTACGCTAGCTGGCTTTTATTACAACTCACTTTAGATTGCACCCAAGGCTTCGTTATCCCTAATCCCGCCTTTAAACCCTCAGTTATTGATCCCTCATATACTTTGGGAGTGATGTTGTTCAACAATTACCTAAATATGCACTCTCTCCTGAAAAACTAGGGATTTTGACGTGTTTCATGCTCCTTCTTGCTTACGCTTTGATTATAAATTCTTACAAAATAGTCCCAAAAGGCTCATATGTTGTGCTTGATTGCAGGTTTGAGCAACAAAGTGACGAGATGTCAAAAATCGGCTCAAAAGGAGTGAAACCTGCACAAGTATCAAAGACAATACAACTCAGGATAAACAAGCCTAGTGCGGCCGCACTACACTTTGTGCGGTCCGCACTAGGGAGATTCAGAGATTGGATTTTAAGGCATCAAAGCAGTGCGGCCGCAGTAGATATTGTGCGGACCGCATTGAAGACACCGCGGCCGCATCACCATTTTATGTGGTCCGCGGAAGCAAACTTCAGAGAGATGTCAAGTGCCAAGGTTCAAGCCTGTGCGGTCCGCGGTCGTATTTTTGCGGATCGCGTTAGATGCCTCCGTGGCCGCAGTCCATTTTGTGCGGTCCGCGGAGCCTGGGTTCAGTGAGTTGATTTTTCAGTGTCAAGAGCCTAGTGTGGCCACACACCATTTTGTGCGGTCCGCACTGACCCAGCAGGGGCATTTTTGTCTAGTTTTTTCAGCTTAGTATAAATAGAACATTTTTCCATTTTTAGGACATCAGATATTACAGAACAGTAGCTGCGCTCGTGAGAAGCCATTTTGTAGCCATTTTGGGCACTTCAACGTAGTTTTAGCAATTGAATCATTATATTTACTTCAGTAATTTAATATTATGTCTTTCCTTTCATCTATTTCTCTGATTTTCTCTTCAACCATGAGTAGCTAGACCCATCAGCTAGGGTTGTGGCTCAACCCTAGTGTGGGTAATTGATGGGTGTTGTGATTTATGGTTAGATTGACCATGGGTGTTTGTTATTTAGGTCAATTTTATGGTTTAATTTATGAAGTAGTGGTTGCAAACACTAGTTTGTGCTAAGTTGACTTGGGCTCTTCTTGAGAAAGAGAGCCTAAGTCTCCAAAATTGACTCAACAAGGAATTGGGATGGACTCAAGAGATTTGATAGTCCCAATTAAAGGGTTAAACCTCGAGAGAGTAATTACCCGACTTGAACCCTAGTTGCTCGGGCAAATATGCATACCCAATTGGTCTCGAGAGAGTCAATTGGGCAAAACCATTCTTTCTACCGAGAGGTGTAGAGTGGGTAGTATTGAGCAACGATTATAACATATTTCCCCAATCATGTCAATCGTGCCTTAGATGCAATTACCCGTCAATTAGCCACCTAGGTGAAGGTCACTACCCTAGTACCTTTTTAAACCATTAGATACAACTTGTAGCAATTCTCATTTAGCATAATCTAGTTGCATTTATAATTAGTAGTTGATAATAGTAGAATATAAAGAAAACCCCAAAAATTATGAGAAGACCAATTAAGAACACACACGCAATCCTAAACTAGATAGATACTTGATTCCAATCCTAGCTCTCTTTGGATTCGATCCCGACCTAAAATCGGGTAAAAGCTATTGCGGCCCTCTCTTGCTACTTTTTAGCAGTGCGGAGTTGGCTGCGATCACTTTTTGGCGCCGTTGCTGGGGAGCTAACGGTTTTGGCTATCTATTTAGTTAGTTTTGTTTGTTGTTCTTCTTTCCTTCTTTGTTACTAATTTGCGTGTGTCAATACTACAGGTACCAAAATGGCTTTAAATGCAAATGACCCTCTTGGAAATGTGCTTGCGGGGGAGGAGGTTGAGGATATTGGAGACGATGAGGTGCCTCTTGTACCTCCCGGACCACGGCAAGGCCGCCAGGCCAATGCTAATGACAACGTTCCAAACCCTCCTCCGCCACCTCCAAGAGCGGTTCCTCGGGTGCTACCGAACCAAGGCTATGCAAGTGCTATTGTCCCTCCCAGAATCCGGGCGGGCAATTTTCAGATAACCAATGTGATGTTGACTTTACTTGAGCAGCGTGGGTACTTCACGGGCGCTGCGGATCAAAATGCCTACAAATATCTCAAGGGGTTCGTGGATACATGTTGGGGTAGCAAGCAGACGAATGTGTCTGAAGATGCTCTTAGGTTGAGACTTTTCCCGTTCTCACTTCGGGGAAAGGCATTGGATTGGCTAGAGAGACTCCCCAACCATTCCATCACAACTTGGGATGAGTTGGCGGATAAGTTTATTGCTAAATTTTTCTCACCCGGGCACATGGCGGCACTTCGTGATGAGATATTGGCCTTCAAACAAGAACCCACGCAACCTTTGCATGAGATTTGGGAGTGGTTTAGAACGATGGTGAAGGAATGCCCCAATAATGATATGACGGAGGCGATGATCCAACAAACCTTCTATCGGGGCATCAATACTACAAATCAATGCATAGTCAATCAATTGGCTGGGCGTAATTTCATGAAGTTAACTTATGATGAAGCTTGTGAGATTCTTGATGAGATGGCGGATACATCATCCGCATGGCAAAGTAGGGCCAACGTTCCCCAAGGTGACCCTACGGTTATTCATTTGCATAAGGAACTACATGACCATGGACAGGCTATAGCGGAGTTGACGACTACTATGAACAAATTAGCTAAGGCACAGTTGCAACAAGTCCAAAATCCTCGCCAAGTGAATGCCATGGAGGGTGTGAATATGCTTGTTAACAAGAGAAGGCAACGAAGGCAACAAAACCAAGGGAATTCTGAGCAATTTGATGATGATTGTGATGGGTTTCAAAACGATGTCTATGATGAGCAAAATAAAGAGGTACAATATGTAAACAATTTTCAGGGCCAACGGGGCAACTCTTCCAACCAACAACAGTGGCGACCCCAGGGCAATTGGGGCAATCAACAACAAAACAATGGTAATTGGGGGAACAGTAATCAAAACAACAACTGGGGCAATCAGAACAACAATCAAGGTAACTAAGGGCATTGGAATAGTAATAACAACAATTGGGGCAACAATAACAATCAAGGTGGATGGAACAATGGGAACCAAGGAAACTGGGGGCAAGGCTTTCAAAGGCCCCCAATGTACCAACAACTGAACAATCCACCCCTTTCCCTTCTCAAAGTCCTCGTTCTTCGGGTAATGAAATGGGTAGAATTGAAATGATGTTCGAACAAATGATGAAAAAGAATGCGGATTCTGATGCGCAATTGGCTTCTCACAATACTTCAATTAGGAATTGGAGGTGCAAATAGGCCAAATCTCTCAATCATTGAATACTCGCCCGAAGGGTGCTCTACCAAGTGATATGGTAGTGAACCCAAAGGGTGGGAACAATCATGTCATGGCGGTTACAACACGAAGTGGGAGAGCCAGTGATGTGAATGCCTCGAAACAAAAGCAAGTTGTTGATGATGATGTTGAGTTGCAAAAAGATGTGGTTCCTTTGGTAGTTGAAGATGTGGTTGATGACAATGTAAACAATGAAGTGAGGATTGACAGTAATGAAACCGAGGTGGAAACTCAAGAGGCCGTGAACCCATCTAGGGAGCACGTAATTGACATGCCGGAGCCGGTTGTTCCAAAAGCCAAGGCACCTTTGCCTAGGCCACCTCCCCCTATCCTCAGAGGCTAGCCAAGCAGAAAAGTGAGAATCAATTCAAAAAGTTCATCGACATGATGAAGAGCTTATCCATCAACGTGCCTCTGGTGGAGGCTTTGGAGAAAATGCCTGGTTATGCTAAATTCATGAAGGATTTTGTTACAAAGAAAAGATCAATGGACTGTGAAACTATCAAGATAACCCACCAAGTTAGTGCCATAGTACATTCAATGGCCACGAAATTAGAGGATCCTGGTGCTTTCACTATCCCCTGCACTATTGGTAGTGCAGACTTTGCCAAAGCTTTATGTGATCTTGGGGCGAGAATCAATTTAATGCCCTTCTCAGTTTTCAAGACTCTGGGTATTGGTCCACCAAGGCCAACTTCCATGAGATTATAGATGGCAGATAGATCAATGAAGCGACCTTTGGGTATAGTTGATGATGTGCTTGTCCGGGTGGACAAATTTATCCTGCCAGCAGACTTTGTGATTTTGAATTGTGAGGTCGACTATGAGGTCCCGATCATATTAGGGAGACCTTTCCTTGCTACGGGGAAGGCTCTAGTGGATGTGGAAGCAGGGGAACTCACTTTTAGGGTAGGTGATAAAAAGGTAGTGTTCCATGTGTGCAAATCAATGAAGCAACCAAATTGTACCGAAGTGTGCTCATTTGTGGATTTAGTCACGGCTGTGATAATTGATGATACCAGTGCAATGATCAATGTTGAAGACCCTTTGGAGGCTGTATTGTTGAATTTGGATGTCAATGATGATGCGGGCAGAGTGGAGTGCGTGAATGCTTTACATGGGATGGGCTCTTATTCTTATGAGCCTAGGAAACTCTCTTTGGATCTTGAAAATCGGAAGACGCCTCCAACAAAGCCTTCAATCGAGGAACCCCCGGTGTTGGAGTTGAAGCCATTACCTCCACACCTCAGGTATGAATTCTTGGGCTCTAATTCAACTTTACCAGTTATTCTTTCCTCTTGTCTTACTAACATGCAGGTAGATGCCACGTTGGCGGTGCTCAAAAAGCAGAAAAAGGCAATTGGATGGACTTTGGCCGATATTCGGGGAATAAGCCCCGCATTTTGCATGCACAAGATTATTTTGGAGGATGATGCAAGGTCCTCCCTGGAACATCAAAGGAGGCTCAATGAGGCAATGCAAGAAGTGGTGAAGAAAGAAGTGATCAAGTGGCTAGATGCAGGTGTGGTATATCCAATCTCCGATAGCTCATGGACTTCTCCGGTGCAATGTGTGCCGAAGAAGGGTGGAAGGACTGTGGCGACAAATGTCAACAATGAACTTAGTCCCCCTCGGACCATTACCAGGAGGAGGGTTTGCATGGATTACCGGAAGCTGAATAAAGTGACCCACAAGGATCATTTCCCATTGCCATTCCTCAATCTAATGCTTGATATTATCTTGAGAAGTTTGATGACAGCCATGTGATGGCTGTTGTTCATTTCAAATGATTGAAGGGTAACATGCGTCGTGCTGCGACGTTAAATCAGGCGCTTCTTGGGAGGCAACCCATGTGTTTTTATTTTTGTTTTCTTTGATTTTCTTTGTAGTATAGGATTGATTTTTGGGCTAACTGGTTGTGAGATGTTGCAGGATTGAGTTGATGCAGTGCAGGACATAATTGCAAAAATGTTCAGTCTCTGAAGTTTCCAGTGCGGCCGCACTACACTTTGTGCGGTCCGCACTGGTGAAGGGTGACAAAACTTGCTCTCTAAAGTTTGCCACCGCGGCCGCGGTTGATTTGGTGCGGTCCGCGTTGGACCACCGCGGTCGCGGTCCATTTTTGCGGACCGCGGTGGGTTACTGAGTTGGAATTGAACAAAAGCGACCAGTGCAGACCGCGGTCCGTTTTGTGCGGCCGCACTGGTATGTGAGAATGGGCCTTAGGGGTTTCTCTATAAATAGACCCCAAGGGCCTCCTTTTACCCTTTTCGCAAACTTGAATCTCAGAGCATATTGTTACTATTCACTTTCTTCCTTGACCGTAATTCTTGATTAACATTGATTAACTGCACTTCAACTCAATATCCGGTAATATTTCACTCAATTCTTCTTTGTTTCATTGTGTAATTTCATTTTATTTTCATATTCCCTAACTTGTAGTTCTTCTTCTTCCCGTATTTCTCTGATTGTTAGATTAGGTTAGTTTAAATGGTAATTTTTGTGAACTTGGTGAGTATAATGGACTGGGTAATTGAGTAGGAACCCTAATTAGGTGAAAGTTGAACTTAAGAACACAATTTTATGAACCCTAACTCAGTGCCATGACTGGGAATGTAGCGCGGACCGCGGTCGTTTCTGTGCGGTCCGCGGTGCTATCTTGTGTCCAGGTAACCTTTGCCCAGTGCGGCCGCACTACATTTTGTGCGGTCCGCACTGGCCCGGTGCGGCCGCGGTTGGTTTTGTGCAGTCCGCACTGGTGAGATTCAGAGACCAGGTTTTTGGAACCCCATACCTGTGCGGACCGCGGTCATTTGTGTGCGGTCCGCGGTGGCTTCAGTGCGACCGCACTTCCATTTTGTGCGGTCCGCACTAGGCAACTCCTGCAACATTTTCATCTGTCTGCAACACTGTGTTTCTGATCTACAATTTGTTCTGCTGCAATAACCTGAACTGCCTTGATTGATACTAACAAATACATTGAATGATGTTTGCAGACAATGGTGAGAAAAGGCTCAAAACAACCGGGAAAAGGAGAACCCTCCCGGGGAGGGAAGAAGAAGATGATAAAACTCACTCCCCAAGCTCGGGAAAACATAAAAAAGACCAGGAAACTAATCAAAGCTGCAGCCAAAGCTGCTTCCCATTCCTCGGGGAGTGAGTATCAACCATCCAGGGAAATTTCTTCAGACTCCGTTCCAAAATATGTTGAAGACTGGCCGGAGAGATTTAGGCTAAGAGATACCCCTCCACCACCAACCACTGCCCAAGCACCAGAGCATGTTCCCACTGAGTCGTCTGAGGGCTCAGCAGCCGGCATTGGTAAATTCTCCACCTCCCCCACAGCTTCATTATCCGGGGAGAGTGCAGACGGAGGTGAGGAGGAGGTACATGGGGGTGAGGAGATAGCTGAAGGTGGTGAGCCGCAGGTGGGAGGCAATTCCCGAACTAGAAAGCCGGAGGTTTGGTGAGATAGGTTCGTGAGTGAGGTAGTGTACCACAAATTTAGGGAGTGGTGGTCGGTGAGAAAGTTGATACCGGAGCGGAGTTTCATTGACAGAGATCTATTACCCCACAACCCTAACGTGCAAAGACAGTTGAGAACTAGAGTGGGTTGGGAGTACTTCTTAGATGACTGTGTAGATGCTAATGAACACATGGTCAAGGAATTCTACTGCAATGTAGCCCACATCAAAAAGGGCTCCAAAGTGACCAAGGTTCGTAATAAGAAAGTGTTGTTTGATGGGAGATACCTTAATGAATACTTGGGCTTCAACGAGGAGGATGAGAATTTGTACATGGCGAAGTTGGAGATGGGCGAGGAGGTCCGTCCATGGTTAGCTCAGTACCTGGCAATCCCAGGTACCGTTCCTGAGTGGTTGACTGCTGGGGTAAAAATATTGTGGAGGACCTTGAACTTTGAGGCGAGGGGTTGGGAGACATTTGTTTGTAGCCGGTTGGATCCTACTACACATGACCAGACCCTTCCTCTCCACCGGGCTGTATTGGTTGCTTCAATTATGGCGGGATACCCCATAAATGTGGGGAATGTGATGTCTCGCATTATCTCGCTAGTGGGAGCAGAGCATGACCGGAACTACCCTTTCCCGAGTACCCTCACTATGTACTTTTGGGACTTGGAGGTGGACAAGAAGCCCTATGACGTCAAGGTCAAGGCGACAGCCCCGTTCTCCTGATATAGCTTGAAGGGGAATGACAACCCCAAGGACAAGAACTACAAAGCCCCTACTTCTACCCCAACTGGCCAGTCTGAAGAGCCAGTTGTGGTAGAGGTCCCTGCTGAGCCTACCTCCATTTCTGCTGATATGCCTCCCGGACCTTCCACTTCTACAGCCATTCCTCCTGGCCCTTCCACATCAGCAGGCCCGCAGATTCCATCTAGCCGGGCCCATCCCATCACTGCCCACCGACTGAGCCAGTCCCTTTCCAGTATCAACAACTGGATGTCCACAGTGTCATCTAAGTTGTCCACATTGACAGCTACTGTAGCAGCTCAGTCAGCTCCCCCAGCCCCACAGGTACCCCAGTCGATCGAGGATGCGCTCAAAGAGATACTTGAGAACCAGAAGAAGATCCTCGGCACTCAGGCTGCGCTCACAAAGGCAGTGGATTCACATAGCAAGGCTCTCAAGGAGCTTGCTAAGGAGCATAGGAAGCTACGGAAGACACGGGCCTCCAAGGAGTTCGTGAAGGAGCTGCAGGCAGATGTTGATAGACTGAAGGCAGACCAGCTGCCTTTGGAACTGTTGCTTGATGATCCAGTCCCAGCAGCTCATCCACAGCCGGAGCACCCCTAGAGGCCTCCGAAGAATAGGAGGACGATCCCTAGAGCAGATGATGCCATCATCCAGTTGGCGGACCCACCGGAGGCTTCCTCCAGTCAGCCACAGGATGTACCAGTTCCAGAGCTGTCCAGGTCCAGGCCCAGGCCCCAGTAGCAGCAGAGCAGACCACTGGGAACCAGTCTGAGGTTCCCGAGCACACAGAGGACCCAGGAACCACCCATGATCCTACGCAGACAGACACGGCTTAGGGAGTCCTCTATATCCTTTTTCTATCTTTTTGGTGCTTATTTGGACTAGTTCGCATTGAGGACAATGCCAGCTTTTATTCGAGGGGGTGCGCCCTTCATTTTTGGATGACTGAATATATTGATACAATTTTATGCTTTCTTGATTTTCATTTGGTCTGTATATAATTTTACATTTAGTTACTTTTATCGCACTTTTTATCTTTCCTTTGGTCTGTATATAAAGTTACACTTTATTGTATAAATTCATCCCGTCTATTGTATATTCAAATCCCCTCTTGTATATATTTATTCTATTTTCCGCAAAAAAAAATTGTTTTTAGCTTCTTATTTGTGATTTGTAGCTTCTTGTTTTTGAAATTTGCAAATAAACCTTTGGTTTTCTTAATGCCACGGTTCTTTCCAAAGATGGAGTGTTGTGTGAACCGGGTGGCTCTTCCCAATGATAGATGGCGTGACAACCTTCTTAAGGGTTTGAGTCCGTTTTTCTTTTTGTTTTTAGTAGTTTGTAGTTAAGGGTACCTCAAGCAAAGCTTCACTTGGGCCTAGCACATTTGCCTTGGATCTTATGGTCAAAAACAAATTGTTGTGTTTAGGATGGTGAAAGTCGTGGCCTTGAGACTCTTGTGTTGACCGATAATCATCAAGTGGTTTTTCGGGACCATTGTGTGCTCAAATCGTATCTAAGGTCATTGTGGGGCCCCGACTCTATGTCTTTAGCAATCCCTTAGCTTGTGTGGTGAGTAATTGAATTGCAAGTCCAAGTCCCGAGCCATTAGTCTAGAACTTGCTTTGAATGTTTGTTGAGGCGAAATCCTAGGTGAATTTTGATTTAAGACATGATTATAGGCTCTCCTTGATCCAAATGATAGATTGAACAATTCCATAGCATACCAATGATAAGATCCCTAGTTAACCCTTTTGAGCGTTAGACCTTTTTCTTTCAAGAACCATGATACAAGCCTATATCCGTTCTAAAAGATACCCTCTCTTGGCACCCAAATCTTTCCTTTAGCACATGGCAAAAGTATAAGTTTGGGGGGAGAGACAAGGATTGCAACAAAGTGGTAAAAAGGCACAAAAGTAAAGAAAAGGAAAGGCAATGAAAAAAAGACAGAAAAGCAAAAAGACAAAAAGAAAGTTCAATGTGAAAAAGAATAAAAAGGGATTCAAGAAAAGCAATGAAAAAGAAAGAAAGGTGTGGAAAGTTGAAAAAGGAGAAAAGGTTTGAAATGCATAAGAAAGAGTGACAATGTGTCTCTCTAACCCCTTAGAAAGAAGTGAAATGACTCAAAGAGTCAAGTGAATTGTGCCAAATGAATCAAAAGAAGTGTTTAAGGGAAGATGGAACCCACTTGAACAAAAACATGACCTACCCTAAACCAAAACCTTTCACAATGACTCTACAAAAGCCCCTATATGATCTTGAGTTGAATGAAGCTTACATTAGTGGATACTTACATAAGGGGCAAGCATATGTTACCTAGAGCCGGACTTGTGACCTTTCCTTGAGAGAGATGAGTGAATTCCCATTAACCTCGTTTTGTGTGCCACTATTCTAGAGGTGAGGTTTGCTTAGGGAGAGTTGAGGATGTGTGAGTTTGGGTTCCACAATGACCAAAGTAGTTGAAAGAGTTCTTTGATGTGTTGAGTCAACTCTTGATGCTCTTGTGTCGCACTTGATCCATGGTTTTTCAAAGGTTAAATGTTGTTTATGATTCATTTGTATTGAGGGCAATTGTTAGTCCCAGTTGACGCTAGTTGAGGTTACTTTAGGATAGCTGAAAATTCTTGGATTTTACCTCAAGGGGTGAGACTTATTTTGTTTGCTTGAGGACAAGCAAAAGCTTAAGTTTGGGGGATTTGATAACTAGGGATTTTGACGTGTTTCATGCTCCTTCTTGCTTACGCTTTGATTATAAATTCTTACAAAATAGTCCCAAAAGGCTCATAAGTTGTGCTTGATTGCAAGTTTGAGCAACAAAGTGACGAGATGTCAAAAATCGGCTCAAAAGGAGTGAAACCTGCACAAGTATCAAAGACAAGACAACTCAGGACAAACAAGCCTAGTGCGGCCGCACTACATTTTGTGCAGTCCGCACTAGGGAGATTCAGAGACTGGATTTTAAGGCATCAAAGCAGTGCGGCCGCAGTAGATATTGTGCGGACCGCACTGAAGACACCGCGGCCGCATCACCATTTTATGCGGTCCGCGGAAGCAAACTTCAGAGAGATGTCAAGTGCCAAGGTTCAAGCATGTGCGGTCCGTGATCGTGTTTGTGCGGACCGCGCTAGATGCCTCCGCGACCGCAGTCCATTCTGTGCGGTCCGCGGAGCCTGGGTTCAGAGAGTTGATTTTTCAGAGTCAAGAGCCTAGTGCAGCCGCACACCATTTTGTGCGGTCCGCACTGACCCCGCAGGGGCATTTTTGTCCAATTTTTCCAGCTTAGTATTAATAGAACATTTATCCATTTTTAGGGTATCAGATATTACATAACAGTAGCTGCGCTCGTAAGAAAGCCATTTTGTAGCCATTTTGGGCACTTTAACGTAGTTTTAGCAATTGAATCATTATATTTACTTCAGTAATTTAATATTATGTCTTTCTCTTCATCTATTTCTTTGATTTTCTCTTCAAGCATGAGTAGCTAGACCCATTAGCTAGGGTTGTGGCTCAACCCTAGTGTGGGTAATTGATGGGTGTTGTGATTTAAGGTTAGATTGACTATGGGTGTTTGTTATTTGGGTCAATTTTATGGTTTAATTTATGAATTAGTGGTTGCAAACACTAGTTTGTGCTAAGTTGACTTAGGCTCTTCTTGAGAAAGAGAACCTAAGTCTCCAAAATTGACTCAACAAGGAATTGGGATGGACTCAAGAGATTTGATAGTCCCAATTAAAGGGTTAAACCTCGAGAGAGTAATTACCCGACTTGAACCCTAGTTGCTTGGGCAAATATGCATACCTAATTGGTCTTGAGAGAGTCAATTGGGCAAAACCACCCTTTCTACCGAGAGGTGTAGAGTGGGTAGTATCGAGCAACGGTTATAACATATTTCCCCAATCATGTCAATCGTGCCTTAGATGCAATTACCCGTCAATTAGCCACCTAGGTGAAAGTCACTACCCTAGTGCCTTTTAAACCATTAGATACAACTTGTAGCAATTTACTCTTAGTCTAATTCAGTTACAATTATAATTTGTAGTTTGATAATAGTATAATATAAAGAAAAGACCAAAAATGATTGGAAGTGATATTTGGAACAATTACACAACTCCTCTCTAGATAGATACTCGACTCCCTTCCTATCTCCCTATGGAAATCGATCCCGACCCACAAATCGGGTAAAAGCTATTGCGACTCTCTCTTGCTACTTTTTAGTAATGCGGAGTTGGCCGCGATCAGGAGCGCAGGTGCGATGGTTTGGCCACACCTGCGAGCCCGCCGGTGCGAGGCTTGGGGCATAGGTGCGAAAGTTGGGGAGTTAAGTCAATTTCGCAGGTGTGAGGATTTTGATTGCAGGTGTGGTCCCACAGGCACGGAAAAGAGGCCACAGGTGCGAATAGCCTGGGCAAAAAGTATAAATTGAACCCTTCGCGAATTTGGTACATTCTTCACCATTTTTAGTCGGTTTTGAAGCTTTTGGGAGTGATTTTGAAGAGGGATTTAAGGGATTATCAGTGAGGTAAGTTGCTTGAGCCTAATACTCGTATATGTGGTGATTTCCTGTTGTTTAATCATGTAATTAGTGGAGATTAGTGGTGAAAATGAGGGGTTAGGGCTTGGGATTTAGAGAGTTTGATTTGTGGATTTGAAGGGTCAAATGCTGTTGGATTTTGATAAATTTTGTATGTATGGACTCGTGAGTGAATGGAGATTTCTAATTTTATAAAATTTGTTGAATTTTGAGACGTGGGCCCGGGGGCCGGATTTGAGCCAATTTTGGGTTCTTGGTCTAATTTGATAGTTTTTCTTGTGGAATTCATTCCATTAGCACATATTGATGGTATTGTACTGATTGTGAATAGATTCGGAGCATTTGGAGACCGAGTCGAGGGGCAAGAGCATCGCGGAGTAGAGATTTGATCGGTTTGAGGTAAGCAACGATTGTAAATCTAGTCCTGAGGGTATGAAACCCCGGATTTTGTGTCATGTGCTATTTTGAGGTGACGTACATGCTAGGTGAAGGGTGTGTGGGCGTGCACCATTCGAGATTGTGACTTGGTACGTCCCGTATCAACTGCTAAGCTGAATATTCTGTTGAAACTACATGCCTCTCACTTGTTTTAGAAAGAATTTCTGTAAATCACGCTGGATACCATGTTTTGGCCTTATGCTAGTGTTGTTTAAACCTTAGAGGTCTTTTATTGCTATCCTCTCATTGTTCTCGATTGGAAATCTATACTCATTCTTGTTTATACTTATTGATTACATAACTCAGTCTCTATTACTCTACCTTTGATGTATCATGTAAATGTTGTTTGGGTTGAAAACTTAGTCATTTTGAGAGCCCGAGAGGCTGGAGAGATTTATGACTGAGTGAGGTCGAGGGCTTGATTTGTGAGGATATTTATGGGATCGGGCTGCACGCCACAGCATGTTTTACTGATTCATGACTGAGTGAGGCTGAGGGCCTGATTGATTTATGCCATGATTGGCTTGTTATAGCGCTTGGGCTGAATGATCCCCTCCGGAGTCTGCATACCCCCGGTGAGCGCAGGTACCTACTGAGTGCGAGTGCGAGTGCTGAGTGCTAAGTGACTGGGAGACATGATAGATGTTGAGGTTTTCTCGAGGGGCTATATATGAGTGATGGTAAGGTTTGCCCGAGTGGCTGTATACGAGAGATGTTTGCCCGAGGGGCTGTTTATGATTTCACCATTTTTCTCACTGGAGCATTTCACCTTGTTCTAAAACTGTTGAAAGATGTTTTCAAATTGATTTTATTGGAACCGGATTTAAACAAGCTGATTTGATTCAAACTATGGTTTTAAAGGCATACTGTACTTTACTAAGTTATTGTGATATGAACCTTACATGCATTGTTGCTCGCCACTACTCTAAGCCTTTATTTATTGTTGTTACTTACTAAATTGGCGTACTCACGTTACTCCCTGCACCTTGTGTGCAGATCCAGGTGAATCTGGACACGGTAGCGGCTGTTGACTATTCCAGTTGCGGACTTTCTCGGAGATAGCAAGGTAGCTGCCTGGCGATCGTAGCCTACTCTTCTCCCTCTTATCTTCCTTCAGTTGTATTTAGTTACTTTCCAGACTATGTTAGTCTCGATATTGTTAGACACATTGTGGTAGATGCTCATGACTAGTGACACCCCGATGTCGGGCTTTCTTTCCGCACTTTTGTTTTGATTTGAACTCCTTATGAAGGTTTTATATTAAATAGTTTTGGGATTATCTTCGAAATGAAAAATATCGATTTGTTTTGATAATGTGTCGGCTTGCCTAGAACCATGATAGGCGCCATCACGACAGGGTTGGTTTTTGGGTCGTGATAAGTTGGTATCGGAGCCTAGGTTACATAGGTCTCACGAGTCATGAGCGGGTTTAGTACAGTCTTGCGGATCAGTACGAAAACGTCTGTATTATCTTCGAGAGGCTGCAGAACCTTTAGGAAAAATTTCACATTATTGAATTTTTATCGTGCGAATCTGTTGATTATGGTAACTATACTTCTGTTATTCTATTCTCTCACAGATGGTGAGAACACATGCTACTGATCAGGACAGACGGCCACCAGTACCACCAGTTGGGGCCGCGAGAGTCCGAGGTCGCGGTCGAGGCAGTGATAGGGGCAGGAGTGTAGCCCGCACAGCAGCTAGGGCAGCACCTAGAGATCCACCAGCCACCCCAGTTCATGATCAGGTCCCAATTGTGGATGCACCAGCGGGACCAGCCCAGGCACCGGCTGTACCTATTGTTATCCCAGGTCTTCAGGAGACCTTAGCTCAGATTCTGACCGTTTTCACCAGTCTTGCTCAGGTGGTCGCTATTTCTATTACAGCAGCTACTTCCCAAGTCGGGGGAGACACTCAGATTCTCGCCGCCCGTACACCCGAGCAGGTTGTTCAGGGACTTCAGACACTGAAGGCACCACCAGCCCAGTCGGTTTCACCTACTCAGGATTATGTGGTACCAGTCATGCCTCATGACGAGCAGCGTAGATTAGAGAGGTTTGGTAGACTTCAGCCTCCGACTTTCAGTGGTACAGAGGGCGAGGATGCCCAGGGTTTGTTGGACAAATGTCAGAGGATTCTTTGTATAGCGGGTATTCTGGAGACCAGTGGGGTCTCGTTCACTACCTTTTAGTTCTCTGGAGCTGCCTTTACTTGGTGGGAGGCTTATGAGAGGCGTAGGCCTGTTGGTGCAGCACCCCTTACCTGGTAGCAGTTCTCCATTCTCTTTCTGGAGAAGTATGTGCCGTAGTCCCGCAGAGAGGAGATGCGCATACAATTTGAGTGGTTGCAGTAGGATGATATGACTATTACGCAGCATGAGATGAGGTTTTCTGAGTTAGCCTGTCATGTTATTTGATTGGTTCCCACAAATAGGGAGATGATCAGGAGATTCGTTGATGGCCTCACATATCAGCTGCGAATTCTTATGACTAAAGAGAGGGTGTTTGGTGCTTCTTTTGAGGAGATTGTTGGCATTTCTCAGGACATAGAGTCGATTCACTTCCAGGAGCGAGTGGAGAGGGAGGTCAAGAGGCCTCAAGGATCCGGTAATTTTGGGGGTGCTCCTCATGGGGGTCAGTTCCAGCACGGCAGAGGCCGTCCATTCAGACATGCTCAGTCAGCTCGCTCAGTTCACCGTGGCACATCATCGAGCCATGGTTCTCACAGTTCTCATCAGGGCCATTCATCACTTAGTGCCCTTCCAGCCCAGAGTTCATCCCGTGCTCCATCAGTTCAGAGCTCCTCCATGCCAGGTTCTTCTACCAGTTATCTCGGTGCTAGGGGTTCCCTTCAGTCCCCTTCACCAGCACCAGAGGGTTGCTTTGAGTGTGGGGAGTTTGGGCATATGTGGAGGCAATGTCCTTATCGTCATGGGGGTCCACCTCAACAGAGGAGTCAGCCTTCGACCTCAGCACCAGTTACTTCCCCACCCTCCCAGCCAGTTCGGGGTGGAGGTCAGTCAGCTAGGGGTCGCCCTAGAGGGGGAGGTCATCAGGTGGTGGTCAGGCCCGTTTCTATGCACTCCTATCCAGACCAGATGCTATTGCTTTAGATGTTGTGATCACAGGTATTATCTCAGTTTGCCACAGGGATGTCTCTATATTATTTGATCCTGGTTCCACCTTTTCATATGTGTCATCATATTTTGCTCATTATTTGGATACACCCCGAGAGTCTCTTATTTCATCTATTCATGTATCTACTCCTGTGGGCAATGCTATTATTGTGGATCATGTATATCGGTATTGTGTGGTGACTATTAGGGGTTAGGAGACCTGATTTGACCTTTTGCTGCTAAGTATGGTTGATTTTATGTGATATTGGGCATGGATTGGTTGTCTCCGTGTCATGCTATTCTGGACTATCACGCTAAGACGGTGACGTTGGCTATACCGGGGGTGCCACAGATTGAGTGGCGAGGTTCGTCGGATTATGTTCCCAGTAGAGTGATTTCATACTTGAAGGCCCAGCGGATGGTTGGGAAGGGTTGTCTTTCTTATTGGCCTTTGTGAGGGATGACAGTGCAGAGACTCCTATTATTGATTCAGTTCTGGTGGTGAGTTCCGGATGTGTTTCTTGCAGACCTGCCGAGCATGCCACCGGACAGGGATATTGACTTTGGTATTGATTTGGTGCCGGGCACTCAGCCCATTTCTATTCCACCATAATGTATGGCACCAGCGGAGTTATAGGAATTGAAGGAGCAGCTTCAGGAGCTCCTTGATAAGGGGTTTATTCGGCCTAGTGTGTCACCTTGGGGTGCGCCTGTTCTATCTGTGAAGAAGAAGGATGGCACGATGAGGATGTGCATTGATTACAAGGCAGTTGAACAAAGTCACAATCAAGAACAAGTATCTTTTGCCTCGTATTGATGATTTATTTGACCAACTTCAGGCAGCGAGAGTTTTCTCCAAGATCGATCTTAGGTCAGGGTATCACCACTTGAAGATTAGGGAGTCGGACATTCTTAAGACAACTTTCAGGACCCGATATGGTCATTATGAGTTCCTTGTGATGTCTTTTGGGCTGACCAATGCCCCAGCAGTGTTCATGCATTTAATGAACAGCGTGTTTCGGCCTTATCTCGACTCTTTTGTTATTGTATTCAATGATGATATTCTGGTATACTCGCGTAGCCAGGAGGAGCATGCTAAGCATTTGTGAGTTGTATTGCAGCGGTTGAGGGATGAGAAGCTTTATGCTAAGTTCTTCAAGTGTGAGTTTTAGCTCAGTTCAGTGGCGTTCTTGGGGAACGTGGTGTCTAGCGGGGGTATTCAGGTTGATCCGAAGAAGATAGAGGCGGTTTAGAGTTGGCCCAGACCGTCCTCAGCCACAGAGATTCGTAGCTTTCTTGGTTTGGCGGGTTATTACCGTCGGTTCGTTAAGGGATTTTCATCTATTGCATCACCTTGACCAAATTGACGCAAAAGGGTTCTCCTTTCAGGTGGTCGAATGAGTGTGAGGCGAGCTTTCAGAAGCTCAAGACCGCCTTGACCACAACTCCAGTGTTAGTTTTGCCATCAGCTTTAGGTGTTATACAGTATATTGTGATGTTTCTCGGGTCGATATTGGGTGTGTATTGATGTAGGAGGGTAGAGTAATTGCTTATGTTCTCGTCAGTTGAAGCCCCATGAGAAGAACTACCCCGTTCATGATTTGGAGTTGGCTGTCATTGTTCACGCGTTGAAAATTTGGAGGCATTATCTCTATGGTGTGTCTTGTGAGGTGTTTATTGGTCATTGTAGCCTCCATCACTTGTTCAAATAGAAGGATCTCAATTTGAGGTAGCGGAGATGGTCGGAGCTGCTAAAGGACTATGATATTACCATTTTGTATCATCCGGGAAAGGCCAATGTGGTGGCCAATGCCTTGAGTAGGAAGGCGGTGAGTATGGGCAGTCTTGCATTTATTCCTGTTGGGGAGAGACCTCTTACGGTTGATGTTCAGGCTTTGGCAAATGGTTTGTGAGATTGGATATTTTAGTCGGGTCCTAGCTTGCATGGTTTCTCAGTCTTCCCTATTTGATCGCATCAGAGAGCGCCAGTATGATGATCCTCATTTGTTAGTCCTCAAGGACAGAGTTCAGCACGGTGATGCCAGAGATGTGACTATTGGTGATAATGGGGTATTGAGGATGCAGGGCCGGATATGTGTGCCCAACGTAGATGGGCTTCGAGAGTTGATTCTTGAGGAGGCCCATAGTTCGCAGTATTCCATTCATCCGGGTGCTGTGAAGAAGTACAAGGATTTGAGACAGCACTATTGGTGGAGGAGAATGAAGAATGATACAGTTGGGTTTGTAGCTCGGTGTCTCAATTGTCAGCAGGTGAAATATGAGCATCAGAGACCCGGTGGCTTCCATCAGCAGATAGAGATTCCAGAGTGGAAGTGGGAGCGGATCACCATGGATTTCGTAGTTGGACTCCCACGGACTTTGAGAAAGTTCAATGCTATTTGGGTGATTGTGGATCGGCTGACCAAGTCCATGCACTTCATTCCTGTGTGTACTACCTATTCTTCAGAGCGGTTAGCTGAGATTTATATCCGTGAGATTGTTCACTTGCATTGTGTCCCAATTTCCATCATTTCAGATAGAGTTACTCAGTTTACATCGCAGTTTTGGAGGTGCGTGCAGCGAGAGTTTGGTACTCAGGTTGAGTTGAGCACAGCTTTCCACCCTCAGACGGACAGACAGTCCGAGCGCGCTATTCAGATATTTGAGGACATGTTACACGCTTGTGTAATTGGTTTTGGGGGTTCATGGGACCAGTTTTTACCGCTAGCGAAGTTTGCTTACAACAACAGTTATCAGTCGAGTATTTAGATGGCTCCGTATAAGGCTTTATATGGGAGACGGTGTAGATCTCCAGTATGTTGGTTTGAGCCGAGTGAGGCTAGGCTTTTGGGTACAGATTTGGTTCAGGATGCATTGGACAAGGTGAAAGTGATTCAGGAGCGCCTTCGTACAGCACAGTCACGACAAAAGAGTTATGCTGACAGAAAGGTTCATGATGTGTCTTATATGGTTGGGGAGAAGGTTCTACTGAAGGTTTCACCCATGAAGGGTGTTATGAGATTCGGGAAGAAGGGAAAGTTGAGCCCTCGGTTCATTGGGCCTTTTGAGGTGCTTCGGAGGATTGGGGAGGTGGCTTATGAGCTTGCCCTGCAACCTAGCTTGTCGGGTGTGCATCCAGTATTTCATGTTTCTATGCTCTAGAAGTATATCGGCGATCCGTCTCATGTCTTGGATTTCAGCACGGTTCAGTTAGATGGTGATTTGACTTATGACGTGGAGCCGGTGGCTAATTTGGAGCGGCAGATTCGAAAGTTGAGATCAAAGGATATAGCTTCAGTAAAAGTGTAGTAAAGAGGTCGGCCCGTGGAGGAGGCTACTTGGGAGACCAAGCGGGAGATGCGGAGCAGATATCCACACCTATTTGAGGCTTCAGGTATGTTTCTTGACTCGTTCGAGGATGAATGTTTGTTTAAGAAGGGGAGGATGTAACGACCCGGCTGGTCGTTTCGTGAGTTATAGCACTGTTTCCCCCATTTGTGCTTCCTTTTGTGTTCTTCAACTATATCTTATCGCATCGTGTTGGTTGGTTCGGGTCCGGAGTGGTTTCGGAGTGGAATGAGACACTTAGTCTCTCATTTAGAAGCTTAAGTTGGAAAAGTCAACCGGATGTTGACTTATGAGTAAACGATCTCGGCTTTAGATTTTTATGGTTCGGTTAGCTTCGTTAGGTAATTTTGGACTTAGGAGCGCGTCCGGTATGTGTTTTGGAGGCCCGTGGTAGAATTAGGCTTGAATTGGCGAAAGTTGGAAATTTGGCGATTTTGGTCGGCAGTGGAAAATTTGATATCGGGGTCGGAATGAAATACCGGAAGTTGGAGTAGGTTTGTAGTGTCATTTGTGACATGTGTGAAAAATTTCAGGTCATTCGGAGGTGATTTGATAGGTTTCGGCGTCGGTTACGGAACTTGGAAGTTTAGAAGTTCTAAGGCTCGAATCCGAGGGTAATTTGGTGCTTTGAGTGTTTCGAAGGTTAGACTAAGTTTGTATGATGATATATGACTTGTTGGTATTATTGGTTGAGGTCCCGAGGGCCTCGGGTGTGTTCCGGATGGTTGGCCTTTGAGAGCTGCTGGTGTGTATGTTTCTGCTTTTTCTGCACCTGCGGAAGGGGAGCCGCAAATGCGAGGTTGCAGGCGCGGAGAGGTGGAGCGCAGATGCGGATAATGGAGGCCAAGGCTGGGAGCGCAGGTGCGAAGGTTTGCCCGCACCTGCGAGCCCGCAGGTGCGAGGCCTGGACGCAGGTGCGGAAGTTGGGGGGTTAAGTCAATTTCGCAGGTACGAGGATTTTGACCGCATGTGCGGTCCTGCAGGCACGGAAAAAAGGCCACAGGTGTGTCACACCTCCTTTTTTACACACCTACCCCGAAGGATAATGTATAAGGGAATTTTTCCATTTAAAGTAACATTATTCGAAATGGGATCATTTGTTTATTTTTAGAGTCGCCACTTGGGAAAGGATTGGCTTTTGGTGTCCTAAGTCACCGGTTTAACTTGAATCCCAGATCGAGGAAAAGTTCGACTTCCCAGTTGGAGTCAGCGAACCAGAAATTCTGAATAAGGAATTCTGTTGACCCGAGGGAAGGTGTTAGGCACCCCCGGATCCCGTGGTTCTAGCACGGTCGCTTAAATTATTATAATTGGCTAAAAATCTGATTTTAATACATGTCATCCTATAGTGCAATTTTACAATTATTTATCGCTTTTTATTAATTTTAGGAAATTGAACGTCGTTTAAAATATGTTTTCGGATCACGTCACATGAAATGCACCCGGATCCTCGACACATTTTAGTCAACGTTTTGGGATTTGAATTTGGGTCACATGAAATGCACACCCGAGTTTAAGAAGGTAATATTATTAAAATACGCGCCTAAAGCAACTACGCGTTGTTAACTTTGCGAGGGCCATGGAAATTTGCTAAATGGCACGCCTCGAGCTCTAAGGATTTTAAAAGAAGTAACTAAATGAGGGCCACGCATTTGAGATTCTATTTGGCGCGACACACCTCGATTCCAATTTTAAAGGGAATTCAAAACTAAGCTTTTGAGGGCCATGGATTATCTAATTTTCGCTTATGGCACACCTCGAATCTAAATTCAAAAGGGAGGTTAATTAATTAAAGAAAAGCTTAAAGGGATTTCCACGAATGTTCATGAGTTAAACAATAATGTTTTCAGCAAACGAAGACTTATTTTAATCTACCATTTCCTTCATTAATATAAAACAATATAGCTGTAACAAAATCTGGCTATTTCTTTTCAAAATTAAGCATCTCAATTAACTTATCAAAGTCAGCAAATGCCTAACATATCTTAGGACAACCAGATAATCAAGTTTCATATGTACGACAGACCAAATTCATACGATGGATCTTAAATTGAAGTAATTAGAAGTTGTTTACTAGGCCCGATATTATCATTACAAGGGTAGAAGAGATTACTTAATACATTAAGCTGCATTCGATGAACAACGAGTCACAAGGCCGAGCACGGATTTGGTTAATTTCAGAAGAGGAGTTTCAATTATAAAACCAACAAACACATGGATCCACCCTAATTACATGAACAATTATTTACAGCGGCCGAGAACTTGGACATGAGAAAAATTTCAGTTACACAGCCAAAAACAAATATCCAACAAAGGTATTTCAACTGATATAGGAGTCTAGCATGAACATGGAACCATCTGAAGCTAAATTGAGATCCAACAATGGTTTTATCAATTTGGAACACAAGTATTTCAGCAACATATTAAAAAAAACAAACGAAAATGGCTACCAATCAAGGAATGAAACAGAGGAAACATGAATAAGTCCATACAACTCGCATCCAAGCAAATCTGAAATTTTATATTATTCGACCAAATGTAGTACCTGGTTTCAACAAAATATCGAGCTCAACGAAACAGAGGCTGCAACAACCAGCAGCACATAGCCTCAAAACCTCGAATCCAAAATAAAACTTGAACAACCAGAAATTGAGGAGATAATGCAGCGAAAATCGGCAGGAGCAGCAACAACAATCGCAACACTGAGATTCTACAGCTTATATACATCCAGGAAGAAGAGAAATTTGAGCCTTGAAATCAGTTTTTCTTCAAATCTTTGAAAATCCCAAGTTTCTTCATGTTCTCGGCTTTTCCAGATCTAGCTCTGTATTTTTTAGCTATTACTATGGTGTTTCTCTTTTGGGGTGGAGATGAAATTGCTTTGGGGGGAATTTCTGGTCGTGGGTCTCTTGATCCCTAATGAGTGTCTTTGAATTGGGGGTCAGCAGTAGCGTTGTTCGTTTGGAGACGATAGATGAAGCAGTTTCTTTTTTTATCGGGAAGCTTTTTGTTCTTTTAGATGACGAAGGAATCCAGAAGAAGAACAGGGAGCGGCGCTCTTGTTCTTGAGATGGGGGAAGGCCTCAATATGGAAAATCTTTCTCTATTTTTGTGCCTTAGCTCCCCTTCCTTTTATGTGAGGGATTAGGGCAAAGGGTAATAGGTATTTGGGTAAGGAGATTGGGCTTTTTGTGAGTTATTGGATTTGGGCAGATTTGGGTATGTACTTTGGTTTCAGTATTAATTTTGGCTCAATTTTACAAGACAAACCTTTCTTTTCCAATTCTTTCTTTTATTTTCTAATTTTTCCTTTTTCTTTTAATTATAATCCTACAACTTAAAAATCCTAAATTATCCAAAAGTGTGAAATTAAATTAATTACAAAAATTATAAAAGCTACTTAATCCTAAATTAAAAGAGAAAAAATCAATAAAAGGAAAAAGTATAAAAATGAAGCATTTTTTTGTGATTTTCAATTTTTATAAAACAAGTAATTACTGATTAATTCTAAAATGTAAAAAAAACAAATCCTAAATGTCATGCATGATATTTTTGGTATTTTTCATGATTTAAATAAAACTCAAACATGCAAGCGATTAAAAATTCTACAAAAATTCCTAAAATGACAAATAATTAACAAAAAATCTATTTTTCTTGGGATTTTATAGGAGTATTTCTTATAGGGCAAAAATCACGTGCTTACAAGGTGCAAATAGCCTGGGCAGAAAGTATAAATTGAACCCTTCGCGAATTTTGGTCCATTCTTCACCATTTTCGGTCGGTTTTGATGCTTTTGGGAGTGATTTTGAAGAGGGGTTCAAGGGATTATCAGTGAGGTAAGTTGCTTAAGCCCTAATACTTGTATATGTGGTGATTTCTCGTTGTTTAATCATGTAATTAGTGGAGATTATGGTGAAAATGAGGGGTTAGGGCTTGGTATTTAGAGAGTTTGATTTGAAGATTTGAGGGGTCAAATTGAGTCGGATTTTGATAAATTTCGTATGTATGGACTCGTGAGTGAATGGGATATCTAGTTTTGTAAAATTTGTCTGATTCCGAGACGTGGGTCCGGGGGCCGGGTTTGAGCCAATTTCGGGTTCTTGGTATAATTTGATAGTTTTTCTTGTGGAATTCATTCCATTAGCACATATTGATGGTATTGTACTGATTGTGAATAGATTCGGAGCATTTGGAGACCGAGTCGAGGGGCAAGAGCATTGCAGAGTAGAGATTTGATCGGTTTGAGGTAAGTAACGATTGTAAATCTAGTCCTGAGGGTATGAAACCCCGGATTTTGTGCCATGTGAGTATTTTGAGGTGACTCACATGCTAGGTGACGGGCGTGTGGGCGTGCACCGTTAGAGATTGTGACTTGGTCCGTCCCTTATCAACTGCTAAGTTGAATATTTTGTTGAAACTACATGCCTCTCACTTGTTTTAGAAAGAATTTTTGTAAATCATGTTGGATGCCATGTTTAGGCCTTATGCCAGTGTTGTTTGGACCTTAGAGGTCTTTTATTGCTATCCTCTCATTGTTTTCGATTGAAAATCTATACTCATTCCTGTTTATACTTATTGATTTTATAACCCAGTCTCTATTACTCTACTTTTAATGTATCATGTAAATGTTGTTTGAGATTATTTTCGAAATGAAAAATATCGATTTGTTTTGATAATGTGTTGACTTGTCTTGTATCATGATAGGTTCCATCACGACAGGGTTGATTTTTGGGTCGTGACAGTCTATGAGAAAATGCCATCCTGTTTCTTGATATTTTGCCTACACTTCTCACTTCCAAGCAAGAAGAATTGGCTCTCTGTACTGAACACGACAATGAGTAGCAGTTTTATTTTGTTCGTTGATTAAGGTGGTCGTAACTTGCATATCACTCAAAGGTCAAAGCCTTTTCTTGCAGTTGTGCTCAATATAAAACAGACTCAATTATTACCTGATTCTTTGATTAGAAGCTTACTTTTCCCCTAATTATTATATTTGACTATCAATTGAAATCAACAGGCCAAATGATAGTCA
Organism: Nicotiana attenuata; assembly: GCF_001879085.1. Lineage (NCBI taxonomy): Eukaryota > Viridiplantae > Streptophyta > Magnoliopsida > Solanales > Solanaceae > Nicotiana > Nicotiana attenuata. The sequence continues at coordinate 314,158 of NW_017670715.1, read as the reverse complement.
CAGCTCAAGAAACTGATCCCCTCCAATTACTCTACCTAATCACGACTACCTTAATTAATCCTTCCCCGCTGAAACCTCACCTATGGCTAACCCATTATATATCATTGGCAGCTAATTTAAGTGCATAAACGTATCATTGTTGCTTTTAACCCAAACAATATACATTCGATTTTTCAGAAAATAAATACATATTTTATACTTGTACTCAAACAATATACACATTTTTTTTTAAATAAATGCAACATGTAGAAAATTTCCACTTCACTAGTTTAAAATTCTAGATTTACATAAATAGAACCTCACCAAACTCACTAAACGTTTGGCTTATTGGTCTATAAAAATATTATAAATTTTATTATTATATGATGAGCAAAATATAAATTAATACTACTATTCGGTAAGGGTTTTAGAAAAACATGACAAAGGCCACCGACAACAAATAATAAAAAATACTACGAGTTGAATTAATATTCTTCTTCCTGTAACCTTTGGTTCTCGACACTATCGTACCAAACTAACAGTACCTAAGCTACTTGACATTGAAAGCTTAGTGTTATATGAGACTTCGCTATAGGGAACAAAATTAGTTGATATATATAATTACTTTAAAGAAATACCCAAAGAAATTCCTTTAATCTTTTGCCTCCCTTAATTAGTTTTTGTGTTCAGAAATAAGAACTGAAGTGGAAATTCAACAAACAAACAAAATAAAATTGATGTGGCAATTAATAATATGTAAATGCCATAGAGATATGATAAACGGTGATTTGCAATATAACTAATCTATCAATTAATTAAAGAGGGAAATATGATGGTTTTGGATTTGATTAATATTTTTAGATGAAAGCTGCTATTTATTAATTAGTAATGTATGTGTGGATATTGAAAGATAAAGTAATTACTTTTATCAGCTGATGATAAATCCAAGCAAAATTCTCCCAAGTCCTAACTTTATCAGCTTTTGAAGACCATTTTTCTTAATTTTGTCGGGGGTTTTAAAATATCGAATTCAATAATTCTTCTGATCTGGATTCGATTTCTTATATTTATCATTATTTAAGTTATATTACTTCCTAATAATTACAAAAAAACACATAGGAGAGTAAAATCTGTAATTTTACGCACAACCAAAGTAAAATATACTTCTTTCGGTCCATAATAAATGACTTTTTTTGCATGTTTATTTTGGTCCAAAATAAGTGACCTTTTACATAATCAAGAAGGAATTAATTTTATTTTTTCAAAATTTGCCCTTGTTTACATATCTCAATCTGTCAAGGTAACAATATGCAGATTTTAATTAAGGGTAATTTAGTAAATATATTTTTTTCTTTAGGAGTTAGTATTTTCTTAAAGAGTGTGCTAAATACAAAAAGAAATCACTTATCATGAATCGGCGGAAATATATCAATATGGCAAAGACACTATTTACCTCAATGTATAGGAAAATCAAGCAAGAGCTTTTGATGATACTAGTGAACATATATTTAATTAAGCGTGCTATTCTCCAATCGCCAAATTAGTAAAAGTGATGTTTTGTTTTATTATCTCTTTCCGAAATTTTGAAAAAATAAATTACGTAATTAAGACGACACAACTATATTTTGTTTCCCATTCGGTGTTCGGTGTTCGGTATCCTTATTTGAGCTCGAATTATATCCGGATTAACGCCGCGTAAGGCCCCATTCAGAGAGAACTGCTTCCTACCAAGAATTTTTTTCATATCCAAGACTCGATCCCAAGACCTCTAATTAAGAAAGAGAAGAGCAGTCCCGACACTACACCACATGTTTGATGTTGTGATACACGAAAATTAACATGACCTCATCATATATATATATATATATATATATATATATATATATATATATATATATATATGGGTCTTGGGATATAACTAGATGAGTCTTGCAAAGCAAAGCACGGGCCCAATAATTTCTGTCAGCCTGTAGTTGCATCCATCGAAGGCATATATTGAAATCTAAACCTACAATTAATGTTCCAGAATAACCATAATACCCCACACACATAAGCACATTTTTAATTTTTATACAGTATGACATAGAAGACTACATAGTACATTCGAGTATATAACACAATTTCACAATATGTGAATTTAAGAACAGTGAATTTTGCTCCCATCTTCAAATCGTATTCCGCAAGATAACCGTACAAATGAAATTCCTGTCGACTTGTTCATACGCACCTTCTCCAAAAGAGTTCCATTTTCAAATTACTCCAACAAAATTAGGATCGAGACATGCGACAGTGTGTTAAATTTTAACACATCTACCTGAGATGTATAAATGGGACGTGTAAATAACAATAAATCCTTGAAGAGAAAGCCTAGTAATATACATGAACGGAAGTGAAGCACGGTCTCATCACTAAATAGTCAATTTAACATATAGAAACAAGAGAAGCAATTTCATAACATGTGAATTCAAGCATAGAAAAGTTTGCTCCATTCTATAAAACTTTTCCTTACATACTTGTTCATCCTGGAGAAGCTACATCCTGAAATCAATCTACAATAATTTAAGGATGAGACATATCATATCAAAAGTGGAAACTTGAGAAAAACTGCTCAAAAACCCACCGACCATGAGTCCCGAATTTCTGACATGGCTAAAAGCTGTTACCTGTAGATATGAGTCGAGTTAAAAGGTTATTGAGTTTTGTTCTACCTAGGTATATGATGTGGAGGACCATTAGTAGTAAGAGTAGATGTGATCCGAAAATTAGATAGTGGGGGTGTGATTGCTACCAAAAGATAACGGGGCTTAAACGTGGTCTTTTTCGGATAGTTTAAGGGCGATTTTGGCCCTTTTCCAAAATGATAATAATACAGGAATAACCAGGTTCTTCATCGAATAGCTTATGACCTATAACCAGATAAAAACATTTAGGTATAATTGTTATTCTCTCCACTGTAACACCAAATCTCTACTGTACCACTAAGAATATTTTCTAGATGTTCCACTTCCATGCTGCCTAGGAAAAACCTTCAAGTTATATTGAAACAAAAAGACAAATACGTTAAAGATGATCTCAAGCATAAAACATTCAGAAAGAATGTTGGACTTGAGGAGCATACATTTCAAGAGATACATGTCACAGAAAAATATGGTACCTAATTTAGTAGTACTTCACATAGATGAACAAACGGTAACAGCAAAAATAACAAAATAGATAGCTAAGAACTACAAATCAACCATCATAATCCTGCTACAAAATTTGGCATAGGACATCTAATGGTGGGGGAGGCTTATTCGAGAAGCTTTAAGAATAAATTTGTAAAAGATACATTATTATAATAAAAATTACCGGTGGCAATACGGTGTGCTTCACATTAAAATTGGGGATAATGCTGCTTAGGGTGCCTACTTATTAATATTAAGAAAATGCTGAAGCAGAGTAGCAGGTTGCTGCTTATAAATTTGGTGACTTGGTATCTGAGCCCTTATAAAAATTAGTGAAGAAGAAACCTATGTGGTTAGTTAATAACGCCTTATCATTTATCATTCCATGCATAAAAAGGAAGCATTTTTACTAAACCGATACTAACTCAATAGTTTAAGTTCTTTGCTAGAAGAGGAGTCTCTTCCACTGAAGTAGGCTCATGGCTCATGAAATCCCTAATAGGTTATCGAAGTCTATAAATATTTTAATTTGCTGGGTCGATATAGATCACTAAGAAGACATCTTCTAGCATGGTGCATATTCTAAGAGTTTATGAGCAATTGATATTTATCATAGTCCGAGACAAGACAATCGTAAAATATACACATACGAACTTGTGCAAAAGTACTTTTTTCTATCAAAGAGGCCCACTCAAAAGATTAGTACTATTTTTCACTTACAGTCAGAAGATCCACCAAAATATGGATCTGTATTTGAAAGAAAGAAATTTTTTATGTTTACTTGCGATTGCTAACATGATCTGAATAAGATTGGTACATACTCATCGTTGATAAGCCTTGTAAAGTTCAGAACTTTATTTTCGTCAAGCGAGCTTCTAAGCGGGGAACTAAAAGTAAGATTCTATTATTTTTCTAGAATTATTCATTCAAGGATTAAATATCGATATATTTTTATCTATCAAAAAAGATTACAACAACAAGAACTACTCCTCAATTCCAAACAAGAAAAGAAAAAATAATTAATAATAAGATTTACTTTATGATGGCAGAAGCATATTTTTTTGTAGTGCCGGACCAAAAACTTAACATGCTATTTAATAGCATATTATACCTAAAACAAAAATAAAACCACAATCTAAAGAAAATAAAAAATAAATTGTGTTACATTTCGCAATACTTCTTTAAAATCTGAACATAGTTCAATACAAATATCCTATTTATGAGGAAAAAAAATGTCCCGCACAAATTTAAAAGCAATATAGCGAAATAGCAAAAGAGGGGCAAAAACCAAAACATATCCAACAAAGGTAGACCAAAAAGTAGAAAAATAGAAAGCAAAGGAACGAAATTTGAGCAAAACTTAAAAGGTAAACATACCAAGATAAGAAGATAAATAGAAGAGTTGTCGCTGGTGCGTTTGTTTTTTTTTTTTTTTTTCAGTTAGAAATGAGAATGAAAAATCGAATCCTTCTAGAGTTTATTTAACAACTTATGACACAGTTACTGTTTTGCTCTTGAAAGAAGCTAAAATTACAAAAATGCCATTGATCGACTATCTTCTCTTCTATATAATAGAAAAATAAAATAACATACAAATCGAAGAATTGCTCAGAGGTTGCTGAATTCTGAAGGCACAAAGACATGCCACGTGTCAACTTTGGCGGTGGTGCGTGAAGCGTCAAACCGCGTGGGAATCTGCCATTTCCACTTGCTGCTCAATCACTTTCAATTTTTTGTCAAATAAGGAAAATCATTCTCATTTCTCAGTCAGCCTTCCTTTTCTGTTGTTCTACTTGTTTTTATACAAAATTTCCAACTATGCTGCAAGGGTATTTTTGACAAATTCCCTTTCCGCCCCTTAATTAACTTGTAATCGAAGCGCAATAGTAGAAGAAGTCATTGTTTACGTTAGAGAATTATTTTATATGGATGTATTAATTGGAATTTGGAAGCACGCTTAGATATTATAATTAATGATAGAAGATAAAGTTTAAAAGGTGAAAGAACTCATTTTATCATTTGCAGATTCCGCCGCTACCTGGGTATGATAATAAAATATCAGTCATATCTTCAATATACAATTAACCACTCAGAAATTCAAGTAAAGGAGGTAAATATTTTATAGAGCGTGAATATACCTTTGCCTAAATTATAATAATTTGTTTTCTAAAAAGAAATAATATATTTTCATAAAATGTATTCTCTTGTCCGAAAAGGTAGATAAAATATAAAGTCACACAGAATAAATCCCGACAATTTACCTTGCTATATTGCTGTGTTTGACAAATGTATATGCAAGTCATTGAACACTCTACGTTAGTGATTAAATCGTGAATGATTGATCTAAGGTATGTATACAGTATAAAATATTTTTATACTATTAATATCATTTAATCAGTTATAACAAATTATTTACATTTTTTCCTTAAATTACTTTCAAATAATTTAATAGGAAAACGAACATTTATATCAGGTGTGTATAAAAACTAAACTTAAACCTGGAGTGGTATTAGTTGTGTAAAAAATCATGATATTTGCATAAATGTCATATTCCAAAGGGATAGTCAAATGGTTGAAAGTTCAAACTGAAATGTCACAAAATTTGGGCCCTATGATTTCCAAAACTCATGCTATTTAATTAGGTATGAAATATATATACACACATTATTTATTTAGTACTACTACTCAAGTACTTATTGTTACTCAATTTGCCTTGAAAAAGACTCGTCAGCCTCTCTTACTACAGCCGTTGGGTTAGATCTAAGATCCGGAGAAACAGACTATTTAAGGATGTCCCCCCGCCTTCTTAGCTCACATGTTACTCTTTCCTTCCTTAATTATCAAAGTTGCTCTCCTCTTTTGCAGATCCATCTCCCTCTTCTCGTAACGCTACAGGTATTATGCTTTCCCTCTTCCCTTTGGTTAATCACATATCATGTGTGATGATACTTATGCTTCATTTATTTGTTATTGATTCAGTTTGTCCTAAAGATTTCCTTTTTATTTCCGTAGGTGTGAATTGTGTGTATTCTTAATAATCTGTTGAGATTATTTTTCCGTGTGGATAATGATGGTGCTTAATTGTCGGTCTTCTTAGTTTTGATCTATAATCTTTGGTATCTGTAGAGATCTTGTGTCAGCTTCGATCATTCATTAGTGGATTTGTATAAGAGTTGATCTTAGCTAATATCAGTTGAATTTTAGCTCAGAGCAAGAGGTAGACTTTGAATCTGACTGTTTTTGTTTTAGATCCGGTCAAGATCATGATTAGTTGCTGTAAGTACTTATGGAATGCCATTGTTTTCTGTGTTGAATTAATGAAATTCGTACGTTTCCCCCGAATTCCGAGTGCATTGGTGCATATCTGATCAATGAATAGAAAGTGACGATATGTGTATTGTTTTATAACTGTGATGTCCGGGTCAGTGAAGGGCGATATAAAACGCAATTAGTAAATCTACCAAGTGCACACACTATTTGGATCCATTTTGTTCCTCTATAAATGCATTTCAGTTTTGTGCGTATTGCTCCTTACATTATGGATTTGCCTTTATGTTGTGAGAAGTCCAACCTCAGAAGTACTCAAAGTCATTACCTTTTGTCTTTTGCAGTTTGGAACGAAGGAAAATGGTGAAGATTTGCTGTATAGGTGCTGGATATGTTGGGGGACCCACCATGGCTGTCATAGCACTCAAGTGCCCTTCTATTGAAGTGGCTGTCGTTGATATTTCTGTGCCTCGCATCACAGCCTGGAACAGCGACCAGCTCCCCATCTATGAGCCAGGCCTCGAGGATGTAGTCAAGGAATGCCGAGGCAGGAACCTCTTCTTCAGCACAGATGTCGAGAAACACGTGCGGGAGGCTGATATCGTTTTTGTTTCGGTGAACACTCCTACCAAGACAAGGGGTCTTGGTGCAGGCAAGGCTGCCGATTTAACTTATTGGGAGAGTGCTGCTCGCATGATAGCAGATGTTTCAAAATCTGACAAGATAGTTGTTGAGAAATCAACTGTTCCAGTTAAAACTGCCGAGGCAATCGAAAAGATTTTGACCCACAACAGCAAGGGCATTAACTTCCAGATCCTCTCAAACCCTGAGTTTCTTGCAGAAGGGACCGCAATCGAAGACCTTTTCAAACCTGACAGGGTCCTGATCGGAGGTCGGGAAACTCCAGGTGGTCAGAAGGCTATCCAAGCATTGAAGGATGTGTATGCCCAATGGGTCCCTGAAGACCGCATCCTCACCACCAATTTGTGGTCTGCTGAGCTCTCAAAATTGGCTGCCAATGCATTTTTGGCACAAAGAATCTCTTCTGTGAATGCCATGTCGGCTCTTTGTGAGGCTACTGGAGCAAATGTCTCACAGGTGGCATATGCTGTTGGAAAGGACTCGAGGATTGGTCCCAAGTTCCTTAATGCTAGTGTTGGTTTTGGTGGCTCTTGCTTCCAGAAGGATATTCTGAATTTGGTTTACATTTGTGAGTGCAATGGTCTTCCAGAGGTGGCTGAATACTGGAAACAGGTTATCAAGATCAATGACTATCAGAAAACTCGTTTTGTCAACCGCGTGGTTGCCTCCATGTTCAACACAGTATCAGGCAAGAAAGTTGCCGTTCTAGGTTTTGCTTTCAAGAAGGATACTGGTGATACTCGAGAGACCCCTGCAATTGATGTTTGCAAGGGACTGTTGGGGGACAAGGCTAAGTTGAGCATATATGACCCTCAGGTGAATGAGGACCAAATTCAGAGAGACCTCTCAATGAACAAGTTCGATTGGGATCATCCTCTTCACCTTCAGCCAATGAGTCCAACAACCGTGAAACAAGTCAGCGTTGTTTGGGATGCCTACACAGCAACAAAGGATGCCCATGCTGTCTGCATCCTGACAGAGTGGGATGAATTTAAGACTCTTGATTATAAAAAGATATATGACAACATGCAAAAACCCGCTTTTATTTTTGATGGTAGGAACGTTGTGGACGTGGAGAAGCTTAGAGAGATCGGGTTTATAGTCTACTCAATTGGTAAGCCGCTGGATGCCTGGCTCAAGGACATGCCTGCTATCGCTTAATTTCATAACTTGGCTTGAGTGGCTTTGTTCGGATATCAAAGATATTAGTTATATGAGGCAGTCAGCTGGGATTCTTACTATATTCTTTTTTTACCACGTTCAGTTCTGTTTTGTTTTATCCCATGTAGGCTGAGGGACCATCATTGTCACTACCAGACCCGCCAGTACGCTGTTCAATGTTTCTTTTGTATTTGATTTGATGATACCATTTCTATCACTTGTCTTGTCAGAGGATTTGCTTGTTCGATTCATAAAGGTTATTAAGTTTTGCACCAGACTGTCTTTTTCGTGGAGTGGATATGAATTTGGTGTCCCTCTCGTGTGACATATTTCATCTGAGCCGGGTTGATGTGCATAAATATATAATAATTCACATTCACTCAACAAATGTCTCCGGACTCTCAAAAAGTTAATGATGTAGAGAGACCAGAAACTATGTAATTATTGAAATTATGTTGTCGTAGTTCCCAGAATATTTACATAGGCCAAAATAAATTTATGATCAAGAAAAGTTTCTTAATAGAAACTTGCTTATATCCAAAAAGAAGGGTATGTTGTTGTCTTTGTAACACAAAACTAAGTATAGAGCAAGAAATTCTGAACTTTCTCGACTGGAAGATTGCGTATCACAATAAAAGGCATCTGAGAATGAAAAATACATGTTAATTGTCTTTTGTATAGAAAGGACTATATTAACATCATTAATTGTTTTATACGAAAAATGCCCGTTGTGAATGGTTCATGGCAGAAAAGAAGATTATGGATTCAGCAGCAAGGAATGAAGGGTTCATGGCAGAAAGTTGCTGGTCATTGTAGTTGCAGAATTCCAGGAAATTGAGAGATGCACAATTCAAGAAAAGGCCGCGAATATCATCATAAATCTTGGTAATGATGTGTGAGCCAATCCATTATGGCTTCAGACAGAATTCCAGTAAATGCACCGATTCCAGGAACTCTATCGGAAACAGCCTCTCTGCCCTATTGGGGTAGGGGTAAGGTCTGCGTACACTACCTTCCCCAGACCCCATTTTGTGTGATTTTACTGGGTCGTTGTTGTTGTTGCTGCACTGATTCCAGAAACTCTGGTGAACTAAGAAGGGGGTGGTGATGGAATTGTGTCTGATGGAGTTCCAACAAAGATGAGAATTTAATTTTGGTGCAATTGATCTTTATTTGAGTTCAATTTGGGTTGATTTGAGGCTTGACGGTGGTTAATTGGAGCTAGGGAGATAGAGACCTAGTCATTGGAAGTTCTAAATATTGAGGTGTTCCCGGCGCTAGAACTACACCAAATCTAAACCATATTGCATAGTTAAATGGCAATTTTTGACCACTTATTCTTGTAAGATTGGTCAATCAGCGGGAAAACTTACATTTACCCCATTTGGTTACGACAAGGTTAACTTTGAACTCAATTATTAATGAGGGTATCTGAACCATTTCGTAGAGTTCAAGGACAAATTTTGACCCATTTCCCTTCTCTAATTGCCGCCATTCTGTTAGCGCTAAAGGGTCCTCATGGCAAAGCGAGAGAGAGAGTAAAATTTAGGAATTTTTACATACCTATACACTATTGAAAACTTTATTATCCTCCTTACTCAAGTTTCAGTTTAATTATATCCTATATAAAAATTTACCAATTATATACACTTTAGGAATTAAATGAGTATCCCTTTATATTATGAATCAATTATTCCACATCTTTATTCTCTCTGCCCCATGCGCTCTCTCTCTCTCTCTCTCTCTCTCTCTCTCTCTCTCTCTCTCTCTCTCTCTCTCTCTCTCAATCCCTTATTCCAATAATGTAGAGCAAAGGAAAAGAGAGTAGCAAATCCATCATTGACAGCCATTAAAAAGCTTTGAAGCTTTGAATTCGAATTTGGGTTTTCAAAAACTATTATTTGTTTGAATTGGGTGTTGTTGCAAACAATTGAGAATATTGATTTGGAGTTTATATCTCAATTTTGAGAGTGTTTTGGTGAAGATTAGACTTGATTTTGGCTGAATTTCAGATTGAAACTCGAAGAACAACAAGAAGAAGAAGACATGACGCACATTATACTTATAAAATTGTAGTAAAATTATAGAAAAATTGTATTCTGTTGTTTATATAAATTTTTTTATTTAACTATTATATGAAAGTTGAAAAATATTGTATAAAAATTGTACTTAAGTTGTATGATATTGTAGTTGTATATAACTGAGTAGAAATAATGTATGAAAGTTGTAGATAAGTTGTATAACATATAATTAATTGTATGAAATTTGATTTTACTATGTATAATAGCGTGTTTGGCCAAGCTTCTAAAATCTGCTTATTTTAAGAAGTGCTTTTTTCAAAAGTACTTAAAAAAAATGCTTTTGGTGAGAAGCAGTTTGTGTTTGGCACTTTTGACCAGTAATGAGTGTTAGGCCAAGCTTTTGAAAACTGCTTCTAAGTGTATTTTTCTCAAAAATGCTTCTCAGAAAAGTGCTTTTGGAGAGAAGCTACTTTTTTCTGCTTCTCAAAAACTGCTTCTGCTTCTCCTCAAAAACACTTTTTTTTTCCTTCCAAAAGCTTGGCCAAACACCCCAATTTTTTGCCAAAAGTACTTTTGGCCAAAAAAGTACTTTTGGCCCAAAAAAAACTTGGCCAAACATGCTATAAATCAGACATAAAATATACAAAAGAAATATTGTATAAAATTTATATAAAAATTATATTTAAGTTGGACTCTTAACAAAAGGAAGTCAACTCATTTAAATTGAAAGGAAACGAAAAAGAACTAAAAAGGAAGCAACTAGGCAGTCATTCATTGTGCTAAAGCTAGAAAACTGTTGCTCATCGTGTTTAAACTATCTAACTTAACAATAACCCAGTTTAGAATTTTATGTTGAACTACCTTAGCATCAATAGAAATGGAGATGAATTTTGCAGTCTAATAATTTTTTTTTTTGACAAGTTATTACCCCATCGAGTCTGTTTCTAATAATTACATTAAATACAATGGAGTTCCATACCATTGTGCAAAGTCCTTACAAAGTATTAGTAACACTAATAACGACACAAGACAGAAGCAAAGAACTAGAAGTGGGGTGATCAAGGGAATGGAAATTGGCCAAACTCATTGGTAGATGCACAATGATCCATTTAGGCATAGCGATCTAAGTACCCAGCGGTGACAGGAGGGATTAGATTCTCTAAATCCCTAAGTATAAGTTCAATTTGGAGAAAAAAGGAGAGAGAGGAGAGAAAAAAGGAAAAGAATGTAACTAAATCCCTTGATTGAAGGCACAAATAATGGATTGGGAGCTTTTTAAGGTCGATTGTATATATTTTGTAACTAAAATGTGTTTAGGTCACGCAAATACCAAAACATGGATATTTTTCGTAATAAGGTTTCAAATAGTGTATATGAATGAAAAAATCCCTAAATTTACACCAATACCACATTTTTATTATGGGGTGTGGCGTTTTATACTTCAATACCACACAAGAGGGGGGGGGGGGGGGTGATTTGTGTGATGACCAATTTTTCGCTTAAACTGATTATGGAAGGACCTGGTTCTTCATGTGTTCCTTCTGCTGCTACTGTTGCGGAATAATAAATGTAGAAAGTAAAGAACACAAGTATTTTTATGTGGAAAACACCCGGCTCAAAAGGTGAAAAAACCACGACCTACTACTCAGTAGGATTTTTTCCAACATTTCACTAAATCACTGAGCCAAAACAGCATTTACAAAACTCTTTGTAAACCTAAGGATTACCTCTAATCCCGTTGTAGCACACAACCTCTAACTGTTGCGACAACTTCAAGTTAACTCTAACTTGAATACTCTGAGTACCTATTACAATTGCCTCTAGATAAAGTTGAAAGGTACAATATGAAACACCTACTACAATTGAACTAGAAATAAAGAAAGACACATAAAACTCTTTATGGAGCTGGTTCTTCAATCTGGTTCATGTAGCTTCAGGTTTGCACACTTGAATCACACACGAACTGCTTGCATAAAGCCTTGCTATTTTGCTCTCAATTCACGTTTAACTTCTGTATTTTTGTGCAACACATATAATGTGAGAACATCCTGCAATTTATAGAGTTAGTAGATGAAGAAATAACTAGAGTTCTAATGCAACTCTTCCTTGGTTGAAGAGTTCTAGTTGATCTCAACTTCTAACTCATTCCCTATCTTGGATAATATTCTCTTTGAGTAAGGAGTCCTTCTCCTTATCAATTATGCAACCTTTTCGATCAGGAGATATTAAATACACCAAGTTAAGCTTATCTCGTTCACGTGCATCCCACATGCTCGAATCTGCCCGTTTTCGTGCACCTGAGGGATGGACTTGAGGGATGGACCTGGTTAATGCATGAGCTTCCTTTTTCAATCTTCAAAACTATCCTTCACTTGGGTCAACAAATTCCCCCTTTTTGATGATGACAAACTCTGTGCTTTTCATAAGCTTAGGCCCTGTTTCAACTTAGTCCAACATCAACACAGTGTTAGAAACATTTTTCCTTTTTATCCTTTTTATCACTTATCATCAAGGACCAGGTATATTAGGTTATAAACATCACTGTTCAAAGTGTAAAGCACAACCTTTTTCCCCCTTTTGGCATCATCGAAAAGTTGCATAAAATGTGAGATAACAGATTTTAAAACTTACTCATGGCCACTAGGGCTACTTTAAATGCAATCATGAATTAATCATCATATATCAAGCTAAGAATTTTAACCATCAAAGAAATATAAACAAACAGTTAGAGAAAAAACAGTGAATTTCATTGATGATTGATAAGATTCTACCACAGAGCATAAGAAGAAATAAAAATATTGGAAACATGATAAAAACAACAAAAAATCCCGAACTGGGTCACTGTTGATCTATACTAGGCTAGGAGGCTTAAGGCTGGGAAGAACTAGGTGCTTGGTTTTTGACTTGGAGGAGTTTCAGCATATCTTGAAGAATGCCATCATTCTTCTCTTTTTCTCTTGCCAACTCAGTTCTGAGAGCATCTTTCTCGGTCTCCACCTCAACCAACCTCTTCTTCAGCCTTTCAATCTCAGCATCCTTAGCCCCACTTTCTTGCACCAAGGCTCTGACCTTGCTATTCACTGGTACCTTTATGGATGAACTAGGTTCTTTAGGAGTGACATTGACTTCATAACCGCGAGCAAGCAGAGTATTAACCCAAAAATGATACATGCTTGTACTAACCTCCCATTTTTTCATAGGTACATTGAAATGTGCAAGCACAGTTATGAGAATGAAGCCATAGGGAATGGTATGAGTTTTGGTGCCGTTGATAACTCTATCAAGAAGCTGGATTATAGCTTTCGGTCACTTTCTTCAGCAGGTCTGCGAGGGTTTCCTCTACAGATGAACCGGGTTCATCTCCCCAAACAACCATTGCACCTGCATCTTTGGTTAAACTCACATGAGGGGGTAAAGAATCAGCCACTCTTGTCTCCTTTCCTCTCACAGTACTCCTAGCACCCTTGCTCTCCTTTTTTTCTTTTTCATTTTTACCACCAACTTCTCCAGATTCTGTAGTCTCAACACCTGCTATAGATCCTAGAAATCTATTCTCCAAATTTGTAACAAATTTAGAAATTGTCTCAGGAGAAACTTTAGAATCAAAAGATACATGTTCAATTTCGGAAGAACCACTTTCTTCCCCCCTGAGTAGCAGACTTAAAAGAATCTAGGTAGTTTAATACGATCAAGAGTCTTGAATGTAATTGGTTCACATGTAACGGATAAGTTCAAAAGAACTTTGGTATTTGGTAGGAATCTGCTCATGATCCAAATATAGTTATTTTAAATTATGTAGAGTGTAGAAAACATACCGTGTTATCTCGGTGAACCAGGTTCTTCACTGATAATTCTCTTGTGTAAGTCTAAATTTGCCAAAATAGAGAAAATATCATTAGAGATTAATGAGTCATTTTAACGCATGGCACAAGAGTATAATTATGGAAAGTATGAGACTGAGCAAGATTTAATCTACTTATACACAATTTACAGACTTTGTAACCAAATTTTTCAATTTTTTTTTCATTTTTTTCTTTTAACCTTGAACTGGTCCTTTTAGGTGATCTTAATCATCCCTAATTCTAACCTCCTCTAAAAGTGATCTCTATTTAAGGCTTTTGTGAAGATGTCAGCAATTTGCTTGTTAGTAGCACAAAACTCCACAGTGATCAAGCCTTTCTCATAGTTGTCCCTCAAATAATGGTGCCTAATATCTATGTGCTTAGTTATCTTATGATGAACCGAGTTCTTTGCCATACTAATAGCACTACTGTTTTCACAAAAAATAGGGATGCAACCAACATCAATTCCAAAGTTCAATAATTGTTGTTTGATCCACAACAATTGAGCACAACATGAAGCAGCAACAACATACTCCGCTTCAGCAGTAGATAAGGCCATTGAATTTTGCTTTTTGCTAGCCCATGACACAAGACATGAACCAAGGAAGTATGCCATACCCGAGGTGCTCTTCCTATCCACAAGGAACCCTTGATAATCAGCGTCAGCATATCCCACTAGGTTAAAATTTCTACCTTTTGGATACCAAAGGCAAAGGTTAGTGGTTTCAAGAATCTCAATTTTCTCTTGACAACAGTCAAGTAGTCTCTTTGGATTTTCCTTCTTGGTTTTGTTACTGAGGAATAGGTTCATGGACAGGTTCCCTCGAGGTTTGAGGATCAGTTCCTCTCTAGTCCGTTCCCCTTGTCATGTTGCCCTGGGTAGAAGGACCTGTTCCATCACCTGTTCCTTCCTGTGATGCATCTTCAGGCTAGACTGTGGTTTCACCATTTGAATTTCTTATCAGCCCAATCTCTTCATTATCTTGTTCCTGCCTCTTAGAAAGAATGTTAGTTTTAAAAAAAATATATATACATTTTTTCTACACACATAGTTCTTTTACTGTATATCTTATAAGCTTTACTATGTGAAAAATATCCCAAGAATACTCCCTCATCACTTCTGGGATCATACTTACCTAGGGAGTCTTTGCCATTATTGTACACAAAGCACTTGCATCTAAATGCCCTAATATGGGATATATTTAGCTTTCTCCCTTTAAGTGACTCATAGAGAATCTTCTTAACAAGAGGTCTAGTCATGCAACTATTTATGATGTAGCATGCAAAAATTTAGCAAACTTAGCATTTTGAAATTCAGTTCCATGATCAGACCTAATTGATGCAAGTTGATTACCTAGTTGTTTCTGAGTTTTCTAACAAAAGAAGTAAACATGTCAAATGCTTCATCTTTAGATGTTAAAAACAATGTCCAAGTAAACCTAGAGTAATCATCAACAAGCACCATCACATATCTTTTACCACCTCTGCTTAATGTTCTCATTGGACCACAGAGATCCATATGGACCAGTTCCATCGTTCTGGTGGTGCTTACCACTTTCTTGCATTTAAAAGAGGATCTTACTTGCTTCCCCCTAGCACAAGCCTCAAAAACTTTGTCTTCCTTGAACTTGATGTTAGGTAGCCCTATCACCAGATCCTTGGAGACTAATTTGTTGAGTTGACTCATACCTGCATGTCCAAGTTTCTTGTGCCAAAGGAGGTGATCATTGTCCAACACACTTAAGCAAGTGAGTTCATATTCTGAAAGTGTGGACAAATCTACAATGTATGTATTGTTTACTCTTTTTCCCTGCAAAACAATCTTGTCAATGGTAAGATTAATCACAAAATATTTGGTAGAGGTGAATGCTACCAAGTTACCTCTATCACATAATTGTGATACACTGATTAGACTGTACTTTAGTCCATCTATCAAGTAGACATTCTCAATAGAGTGAGAATCAGTCTGACCTACCTTTCCAACCCCATTGATCTCACATTTCTTCCTATTTCCAAAGGAGACATTACCTCCTTTGAGGTCCTCAAGTGAAAGGAACTGGTTCTTGCTTCCTGTCATATGCTTTGAACAGCCACTATCCATATACCATATTTGGCTGCTCCCCTTCACTTAGACCCACAAAAGAAAATCAGGGGTTAGTCTTAGGAACCCAAACTAGTTTGGGTCCCTTTATATAGGCAAAAGGGTGAATCAGATTCTTTTTAGCCCAACCTGGAAGCCTATTTTTCCCTTGAACAAATTTTTTATTCTTTTTACTGGCCTTTTCTTTTGCAATACATTCACTTTTATAGTGACTAGTTTTACCACAGTGTGTGCAAAATATGTTCTCAGGAAGTGTGAGGTACTTGCTTTTCGGATCCCACTTAGGTGCAGGGGTCCCGTAGCTAAGTCCTCTCTTATTGCTACGTTGGTGTTCATGTAGCCATGAAAGTGCATCAGAGGACCTATTCCATTTACAAGTTTTGTCTAGCTCGTGCTTAACCTTGCTTAGATCCTCCTTAAGGACTCTTATCTGCTCATCTCTTTTATACAACTCGTCTTTCATTTTTCCTAGGTTTTCTTCTAATGTGAGTTGTGTGTGATCATCTTTATTTTTACCTGTTCCTAATTTCAGTTTTAAATTTTCATAACTTAGCTCTAGGACAGTGGTGTTAAGTTCATGAACCTGGTTCCTTAACTCAGCATTTTTACTTTCACTTTCACTAGCCCTAAGTTCCAGATTTTTGCACTTAGCTTTTAAAATCACACACTCCTTAGACAGTTGTTCCTTTTCATTGTTTAGATCCTCAGATTCATCAATGAAATCCAGGAGTAACTCAGATAGCCTTTCTTTAGACAAAAATTTAATCTTGTCTTTGAGATGAATTATACTTACCTCAGATTCCTCATCGGATTCTCCAATTGCCATACGTGCTTGTCCATCTCCATCTTCATCCTCTGAGTCCTCATCTGAGCTTTCTCCCCAGGCAGCAACCATAGCCTTTGTTGATCCTTTGTTCTTCTTGGGTTGAACCTGTTCCTTCATTCAGCTATTTCCTTCTTCCATTCAATTTCCCATTGTAGACAGTTTTTGATGTGGTGATCAGTCTTCCCACACTTGTAACACCCCTCATTGGTTTGTTTTTCAGAAACCCTTGGTTTGCTATAGCTTTCACTTCTTGAAGGACCCTTTCCTCTCATTAGGTACTTCTTGAAGTCCTTTGTGATCATGGTCAATTCATCCTCATCTAGATCATCACCTTCAGTGATTCTAAATGCCAGGCTCCTTTCCTTCTTGGGTGCATCCATCTTCATGGTTTTCCTTCTAAGTTCATAGGCAGTGAGATTTCCAATTAGCTCATCCAACTTATGAGTGACAATATTCTTTGATTCCTGAATATCAGTGATTTTGCTTTCCCAAGAGACTGGCAGAACCCTTGTCAAAATCTTTTCAACTTTGTCTTCTTCAAGGATAATCCTTCCAAGAGACTTAAGTTTATTTGTTAGTGTTGTGAACCTTGTATACATCTCTTGGATGGTTTCTCCTTCCTTCATGGTGAAATTCTCATATTGAGAATACAGCAGTGTTCATCTTGATCTCTTCACTTGAGGAGTTCCTTCATGAGCCACTTGTAAAGTGTTCCAAATTTCCTTAGCAGTAACACAGCTTTGAATTCTGATGTACTCATCTGGACCAAGTCCACACATAATCCATATTTTGGCCTTAGCATTCTTTTCCCACTTCTTCAAATCTTCAGCAGTGTAGTCAGCTCTAGTCTTTGGCACATCCAGTACTTCAACATTCTTCTTTGTAGTAGCCAGGGGACCATCAGTAACAATGTCCCAAAGTTCATAGTCTTCTCCTATGATGTGATCTCTCATCCTGTTCTTCCACCAGGAATAGTATTGGCCATTAAAGAGTGGAGGCCTGGCAGTGGATTGTCCTTCCCAGTTTCCAGGTGGTGCGCTCATCTTGATCGGTTTTTTCCTAAGGTGTTAGCCTCTTCAAGGATAACCTGCTCTGGTACCAATTGATGTTTTATACTTCAATACCACACAAGAGGGGGGGGGGGGGTGATTTGTGTGGTGACCAATTTTTCGCTTAAACTGATTATGGAAGGACCTGGTTCTTCTA
This sequence comes from Nicotiana attenuata, assembly GCF_001879085.1. Classification (NCBI taxonomy): domain Eukaryota; kingdom Viridiplantae; phylum Streptophyta; class Magnoliopsida; order Solanales; family Solanaceae; genus Nicotiana; species Nicotiana attenuata. The sequence continues at coordinate 295,949 of NW_017670715.1, read as the reverse complement.
TGTGTTCCTTCTGCTACTGTTGCGAAATAATAAATATAGAAAGTAAAGAACGCAAGTATTTTTACGTGGAAAACACCCGACTCAAAAGGTGAAAAAACCAAGACCTACTACTAAGTAGGATTTTCCCTAACACTTCACTAAATCACTCAGCAAAAACAACATTTACAAAACTCTTTGTAAACCTAAGGATTACCTCTAATCCCGTTGTATCATACAACCTCTAACTGTTGGTACAACTTCAAGTTAACTCTAACTTGAATACTCTGAGTACCTATTACAATTGCCTCTAGATAAAGCTGAAAGGTAAAATATAAAACACCTACTACAATTGAACTAGAAATAAAGAAAGACACATAAAACTCTTTATGGAGCTGGTTCTTCAATCTGATTCATGTAGCTTCAGGTTTTCACACTTGAATCACACACGAACTGCTTGTAAAAAGCCTTGCTATTTTGCTCTCAATTCACGTTTAACTTCTGCATTTTTGTGCAACACATGTAATGTGAGAACATCTTGCAATTTATAGAGTTAGTAGATGAAGAAATAACTAGAGTTCTGATGCAACTCTTCCTTAGTTAAAGAGTTCTAGTTGATCTAAACTTCTAACTCCTTCCCTATCTTGGATAATGTTCTCTTTGAGTAAGGAGTCCTTCTCCTTATCAATTATGCAACCTTTTCAATCGGGAGATATTAAATACACCAAGTTAAGCTTATCTCCTTTACGTGCATCCCACTTGCTCGAATCTGCTCGTTTTTGTGCACCTGAGGGATGGACCTGAGGGATGCCTAAGCTTCCTTTGTCAATCTTCAAAACTATCCTTCACTTGGGCCAACAGGGTGAGATTTGGGCTTTTTTTTGTCTTTTTGTCAGAAAATTTATAAAGATAGTCACTTTAGGGATATTGTGTAGAATTAATTTGTGCTTGTTTGTGCTATAGATTGCTTCTATAGTGTTTTATTTGTTTTTTATTCATATTTCCACATAATATGTTACTCACCGTTTTGGCGCAGGATGGATGAAATGGACTTGCATCCGGAGTTTTGTGTAGTAAAAATTTGCCACCAAGACTTGAAGGCAAGTTCTATAGAGTAGTGGTTAGACCGGTTATGTTGTATGGGGCTTAGTGTTGGCCCGTCAAGAAGTCCCATATCCAGAAGATGAAAGTAGCTGAAATGAGGATGTTGAGATGCATGTGTGGACATACTAGGAAAGACAAGATTAGGAACGAAATTATTAGGGACATGGTGGGAGTGGCCCCTCTGAGATGGTTCAGGCATGTGAGGAGGTGAGACATAGCTTCTCCAATTAGGAGGTGTGCGAGGTTGACCATGGCGGGTCTGAGAAAGGGTAGGGGTAGGCCTAAGAAGTATTGAGTTGAGGTGATTGGACAAGACATGTCACTGCTTCAGCTTACCGAGGACATGACCATCGATAGGAAGGCATGGAGGATGGGTGTTACGGTTGAGGGTTGAGAGATAGTCGCGAGTCTATTCTAAGATTCTCAATAAAACTAGTCCTATTATTGTATTTGCTTATTCGCGGTTCATTAGTAGTACATGTTGTGTGTGTTATATTTGCTTCCATTACCTTATTAACTTATTGTTGCTATTGTTTGTTGATTTCATTCACTGTTCCTTGAGCCGAGGGTCTCCCGGAAACAACCTCTCTATCTTTATAAGGTAGGGTTAAGGTCTGCGTACACACTACCTTCCCCAGACCTCACTTGTGTGATTAGTTTTTTGTTGTTGTTGTTGCAAAGTATTTTTAAAATAGTCACTGGTGAGTTCATTGAAAATAGTGAATGGCCGGCCTTTCCTAAGAAATTCGGGCATGCTTCTTCTGCAACCAGTAAGTTCCTATGCTTTTACTTTATACTGTTTTGACCTCGTGGCCGCTTGCTCGTTATAGTATTGTGTAGGAAGTGGATCTTTTAATCTTCGTTTTTCAGCCCGAGGACCTTCGAGAAGACCAAGGGCTCCCCCCTACATTTCGTAAGAGGAAGACTACTTCTTCAGAGTCAGCTCCCTTTGTGATTGCGGTAAGGCCTGCCCAGTTTGCTTCTATTCCCTCTTCTTCTACGGCTAGGTTTGGTTGGTCGTCCAGCAGCACTTCGACTTCCCCCTTGCATCATCTAATAGACAAAGAAGAGGAGTCATCACCGAGCGATGAGGGTTTGATTTCCCGTAAAAGGAGATCGGTGGATGTCGACGATGGGACTGTTCGGGCTGTAGATTCAGTAAGGGGTGATCATGAAATGACGACTGTAGTGCTTTATGATGACGAGTTTCCATCTGAGAACCTGCCATCAACTCAGGCCATAAGGGCGTATCCTTTCACGATGTCGAGACTGGAGATGGAGGGCCATCTGTGAGAGTTTTGGATTCTTTATGCCGAGATGAGCCCTCGTCCTCACGATCGGATGATGCTCCTGCTCCGACGTCCAATGGGAGAAGTAAGGGTGTTGCCGAGGATGGTTATAAAATGGGCTCCGACATCGATACAGACGAGGTGAGAATGATGAGGGAGGGGTTTACCCGTCTTGAGGTGAGATTGGAGGGGTCCACACGGACCATTGCGACCCACATGGATCAAGACTTACTGGTGAACACGGAGAACGTGGTCCCTCCCCGGTGTCCCCTCTGCTCTGACGTGGAGGGTAAGACTCTTTAGAAATTGGATGATGCTACCCTATCAAGGAGTATAGCCTGCCTCGCACTCAGGGTAAGATTTTAGACCTTTATTTTTCAAGTTCAATGCTTTCTGCTTCATTTTCATTGTCTATTCTCTTTTCTTCTCTTTTTTTAGACTGTGGTTTCGGAGATTGAGAGTTCCCGGTGAGAGGCGAGGCGCAATGCTATTTTCCAAAAGATAGAGCGGAAGTATCGCGAGTACCGTAACAAGCACCGCGAGATCTGCAGACGATTTGGTGAGAGCGGCAATTTCCAGGCTCTCCGAGCTGAGCTGAAGGAGAAGGATGACAAGTTGGTAAGAGTCATTAGAAAATGCAGTGTCCTCAAGGGGGCGTTAAGGTATAAGAAAGAAGAACTTGAGGTGAGCAAAAGGGTCGAGGCCCAATGTGCCGACCTTTAAGCCCAAGTGGTATTGTTGCATGCCGAGCTCGAGGAGTGTCAAATCAAAGTGGACACTCTGAGTGGCGAGGTCGCTGAGAAGGCAGCAGAGTGGGAGAAGGCGGAGTTGGCCCGGTTGGGGGCTGCGAGGAAAATGGAGGCTTTGGAGGTCGTGGTTTGCGTTCTTCGTTCTTAGCGGAAGAGTGCTTTGGAGACGGCCAAGCTCAAATAGGAGAGGCTTGATGAACGGATAGGAGAGCTAGAAAAAGAAGCTTCAGGCCTTGGTGACCGAGTTGTTTCTCTCGAGGCTGAGAAGGCACGTTATTGGCTCAGCCATCTTCTTCTGGCACTTCTGCTTTTCCTGATATTCTGCGGGATTTGTATGAGAAGTAGATCCACGCCGAGGCCCAACTGGATTATTTAGTGATCTGATGGGGGCGGGGACTATTACGGAGGTTGATTTCGAGGATGCTCATGCTAAGGTACGTATTAACTCATATTGCTTGTGGCTACGATCCCGCTACACCAGAGGCTGGTGATGACGAGGGGGATGTGGGCGTGGATCGGATTGAACAGGACGCTTGGTGTGAGGATGAGTATCCCGCTGGCGATGGCAGTGGCGGGGAGGCGGATGGATATGGCCTAGGCGATCAAGTTGATGATGCTGGTGGGTTAGGCGGCATAGCTATTTTTCCTTCTATTTGTTTGTAGACTTGTGTATATTTTTGTGAGCGTCTTCTTGAGCCTTTGTAAAAAGAATATTCTAAGTATGAAATGCTAGTTCTGTACTCGTACCTGATACTTTTTCTCTTGTTCGAGTTTGTATGCCGTTTTTCTTTTGTTACTTAGTTGCCTTAGTCATAAAAACTTAGTTCAAGTAGGTTGGACGAGGTCGAAACAGAACCTAGGTTTGATCATGAACGAGGGCCAGTAGGTGTCGGTTCGAACGAGGTTGAACATATCACATGTTTATTTATGGTCGAGGGCCGAATAGGTGTTAATTTGAATGAGGTCGAGTATAACCTATATTTAGTTATGGCTGAGGGCCGAATAGATGTTAATTCGAACGAGGTCGAAAGTAACCTACATTTTATTATAGCTTAGGGCGGAATAGGTGTTAATTCAAACGAGGTCAAATGTAACCTATATTTAGTTATGGCTGAGGGCCGAATAAGTGTTGATTTGAACGAGGTCGAATGTAACCTATATTTAGTTATGGCCAAGGGCCGAATAGGTGTTAATTCGAACGAGGTCGAATGTAACCTATATTTAGTTATGGCCGAGGGCCGAATAGGTGTTAATTCAAACGAGGTTGAATGTAACCTATATTTAGTTATGGCTGAAGGCCGAATAGGTGTTGGTTCGAACAAGGTCGAATGTAACCTATATTTAGTTATGGCCGAGGGCCGTGTTGATTCGAACGAGGTCGAATGTAACCTATATTTTGTTATGGCCGAATAGGTGTTGATTCGAACGAGGTCGAATGTAACCTATATTTAGTTATGGCCGAGGGTCGAATAGGTGTTCATTCGAACGAGGTCGAGCATAACCTATATGTAATTATGGTCGAGGGCTGAATAGGTGTTGATTCGAACGAGGTCGAATCTAACCTATATTTAGTTATGGCCGAGGGTCGAATAGGTGTTGATTCAAACGAGGTCGAATGTAACCTATATTTAGTTATGGCCGAGGGACAAATAGGTGTTGATGCAACATTGCTTTGGCTGTACGTTTGGCGAAATTATGGGTGAACTTTATGTATTTGTGCTTTGTTCATACACTTGGAGAAATTTACATATTTTTCGGGCTTGCATTCCAGTCCCAATCTATCTAGTCCCTTCATTGGTCGACTGGAGAAATATATTGAGAAGTTGAGCAATAAAGTAGTCGTCCTGTATCTCTGTCCATTCGCACTTCAACTTGAAGTGTTCCCCTTGTCGCCTCGTTAAAAACCTCCTCGAGAAAACCCAATTGGGACAAAACACAAGTGAGGAAAAAAAGTAGGACTTGGAGAATGCTTCTACTTAAAAGTTGAAGTACTTGAGGTGGGTGATATTCCAGTTGTTTGGTAGTAGTTTTCCTTCCATTGTTTCTAGTTGGAATGACCCTTTGTTTGCTGTTGCCGTGATTTTGTATGGGCCGTCCCAATTTGCTCCCAGTTTACCTTCCCGGGGGTCTTTGCTTTCTTGTGTTTTAGCTTTGAGCACGTAGTCCCCGATTTTAAGTGGTATGATCTTTTCCTTTTTATTGTAATAGCGTTCTGCCTGTTGTTTTTAGGGGATCATCCTTATGTAGGCCATAGCCTGTTGTTTTTAGGAGATCATCCTTATGTAGGCCATATCCCTTTGTTCTTCGGCTTTGGCTTCGTTGAGCTCTTGCTTTCTTCTTTCGTTGTTCCTCGGCCTTCTCTCATGGGAGTATCTCATACTGGGCTCTATGACTGCGTCCGGTATTACAACATCAGTCCCATACACTAATGAGTAAGGCATCTCTCCTATGCTTGTCTTTGGCGTTGTTCGGTAGGCCCAAAGCACTTCTAGTAGTAATTCTGGCCATAGTCCTTGGCGTCTTCGAGTTTTTTCTTCATGATGTTCAGTATTGATTTATTGGAGACCTCCGCTTACCCGTTGCCCCCGGGGTAATACAGTGTTGAGACTATTCTTCTTATATGCCACTTCTCAAAAAATTGGGCGACCTATTTTTCTGTAAATTGGGGTCCGTCGTCGCAACAGATCTCTTTGTGGAGGCCTAAATGGCACATGATGTTTTTCCATATAAAGGCGAGCACTTCCTGTTTGCGTATTTGGGCGAATGCTCCTGCTTCTACCCATTTAGAAAAATAGTCAGTTAAAACCAAAAGAAATCGTACGTTACCTCGTTTGGTGTACAAAACCCAGAAGTCCAGTGTTTGGGGAGAAGTATGGGCGACTTCGTTTTCAACTTCGGACATTATTTTTGCACTAAAGTCGGCGACGAAGCCAGCAAGAACTTGCGACTTTATCGTTATTCGAGGTTGATACGTGATATCATGCCCGCTTAATTCTATGGCCCATTTGGCCAACCTAATCGACAACTCGGGTTTATGCAAAATACTTCTTAAGGGGAAAGTCGTGATTACCGAGACGGGGTGGCACTGGAAGTTGGTCTAAGCTTTTGTGAAGCTACGACCAGGGCCAAGGCTAATTTTTCGAGGTGAGGGTACCTCGTCTAGATGTCGACTCGTGTTTTGCTAATGTAATAGATGGGAGATTGCGTACCTTTATTTTCTTGGACCAGGACTGCGCTCACGACTACTTTGGATACCATGAGGTAGACGAGGAGGCGCTCCCATGTTTTTGGTTTTGATAGCAATGAGGGCGACGACAAGTACGCCTTCAACTCCTTCAGGATTTGGGTGCACTCACAGGTCCATTGAAGGTCGTTATCATTTTTTAGTACGCCGAAGAATTTGTGGCACCTATCGGATGATCGTGAAATGAACCTTAAAAGGGAGGCGACACGGCTAGTCAACCTCTGAACTTGTTTTTAGTGGCCAAGTGCTCTGGTATCCATTCGATGGCTTTGATTTGGTCAGGGTTGTCTGTCACGACCCAAATCGAAGGGCCGCGACAGGCACCCGGTGCCTTACTCAACCGAGTACCAACGTAGCGTATCTTTCTTATCATACTATCATGGCTAAATGAGCCAGAAAAACCCGTCAATACTTAACATATGACGACCCAACATGATATACAAACTTATACATGTGACATACGGGCCTACAAGGCCGACATGACCATTTGTAAACTCAAAACATAGGCCGACAAGGCCATACAAGTATCCATACACCTGACATCTGTCTACAAGCCTCTAAGAGTACATAAAATCATAAAGGTCGGGAAAGGGCCCCGCCATACCAATCAATACCTATCCAAAGCATATGACCAAATAGGCAACTCCGGAGCAAGTGGAGTGCACCAACACTTCCGCTAAGCTGATAGCCTACTTGGAGGACTGTCAACCTATCAATCGGGACCTGCGCGCATGAAACGCAGCGTCCCCAGGCAAAAGGGACGTCAGTACGAATAAAGTACTGAGTATGTAAGGCAAGAAAGCATAAACAAGAACAGTAATGTAAAGAGAGATAGAGGAGATACAACCTGTAACATCTGAGTGCCTCTGAAAGCTACTGATATGAAATGCATAATACATATATATACATAAACTTTTAAAAACATTTGCCTCTGTGGGCATCATCATCATCATATCGTACCCGGCCTCAAAGAGGACTCGGTAAAAACGTACCCGGCCATCATAAGGCTTGGTAGAATCGTACCTGGCCACGTGGAGCTCGGTAAACCCAACTGATCAGTGGTTGCACAATAGGTGTCGTACCCGGCCGACTATAGCGCGGCTCGACAGAGTAAAATAGATACATACATATATATATATATATATACATACATATATATATATATATAATGCATGTAGGACTCATTGGAATCATATTCTGAACCTTTCGGAGTGACGTAAGGTCGATATTCTACGTACACGTTATTAGGAATAACTCTTCATCAAGAATCTTATAAGAATCAGGAAGTACCAACAACATTGATAACATAAGAATAGGAGAAGACCTCAACATCAATTGTTGCATAAGAAGGGAAACAATGTAAGTACTGCTAGCTTCTAAGAGTAGAGTACCTTTGGAAGCTCGTTCATAGCATTATGTACAATCGAATTCATGCATAAGAAGGAAAGGGATAGCCTCACGTACCTTGTATATGTACTGCCCAACCTCAAGCTATGCAAATGTCACGACTCTTTAGTCTACAATAAGAGAAATGACACTGTCGTTATCGTTTAAGCGTCGTAACTATTATATGTCGACCACAACCTATTTTACGATGAAACGGGCAGCACCTTCCCTATATATATGACTTCACACAAGTCAATACAATCACCAAACATCCCAACATACCCCTATCACTTCATACACAACACGACAACAATAATAGTGTCAAACAATCCGAAAATGTTATGACGAACGACCAGCAAACAACCCTACCATTATGTGGTGTCTCTCCACACCCTTCCTCCTCTCAACTCCATAGAAACAGTAGCAAAAGATACAACCCAATAGCAACACGAAACAGCCCACAAAACAGTCCCACAGGTTCAGCAACTCAACATTAATTTTTCAGTTTACTTAAACACGTTTCGACTTGTCTTTTCTTTCAAATTGAGAAACACAACCAAAAGTACATAATTATACCTCTTATCCAATAAACCAGTCATGAATTCATCTTAAAAATAGGTTCACAACCAGCCAAACATGACACAAGAACAAACAACATACCACTCTTTCGAAACCCGCTAGGTCTATTCTTTACGATCGAGTTACAACTCGCAAACGCATAGATAATGGAAGGAGAAGCATAACCTTACCTTGTACTGAGTATAAACCACGAAACCTGGTCCTTCTTCATCAAAAATCAGTTCCTCAACGCGGCTACAAGAAGGAGAAAGAGAAACTAGCAAGCTGTCCGGACTTTTCAGCACTAGAATCACGTCGTAACACCCGAAATACCCTAGGGTTTGTGTGAGATTTTTGAGGAGGAGGTGCAGGGGTTCAATATGATTTTTGGTCTGAGAAATAAGTGAATGAAATGATTTAATATGTCCTTAAAACACCCCTCCTGGCCGACTTTAGGGCTTTTAATTGTGGCCTCTCCTTTTGGCAAGTAGGTGATGCACCTACTTGTCACCTACCATTTTGCGCAGTCTCGCAAAAATGTGAATATCTCTCTACTCAAATGTTTTATCAATAAGTGGTTTGATCCGTTGGAAACTAGACTCGTAGATATTCAATTTGGTAGGTAGATCATCCCATAATTCCAAGTACATTGGGAGAAATGCTCAGCTACATTTGACCTAAATTTCACTATATTTATGAATGTAACTTGTGATGACCTTTTCCAACTTTTGTTTCAAAACTCGCTTGACTTCAAAACATGACACACGACTATAATACGACTAAAATAACTCATAACATAATCTCCTTATAAGGTTAAGCACCCTAGTCTCACCCCAAAAGTTCATGTTATAACATTCCCAACTTGTCGACTTTTGACGAAACGTATTATCTTCAATTCATTTAGCTTTGAAGCATTGAAACCCTCTTAGTACTTGGTATTTATGATCTTAAATATTTGTAACCTCCATTGTAAAATGATTAACTTACTTTATGTACTTTCAAAGTTGATCTCATTTCTGAGCTTACATCAATTGACTTACGGATACTCTAACGTAAGAAAACATGGGGTGTAACATCACTCCCCCCTTTGGAACATTCGTCCTCGAATGTTGACTGATGCACTTATCATTCTCATAACCCATATCTCTTGCGAACACTTTAATACTCTTCTAGCCATGTAGGCAACTATTCTTTGAATAAGTCCAAAGTCTAGGGTATTCCTCCCTTTAGTCCTCTTTCTCTTACCACCACTTGTGGTCGGACCCCTTCCAATCTCATAATTGTTGCTATCTTTTGTCATGCAGCATGTACGATTTTTTCCTTGTATATGCGCCTATGCGACTCTTCTCTCCTTTCTTTTCTCCAGCTTTTAGCCAATCTCTAGGTCTCACGTTGCAAACATATACAGAGCTTGATATGTTGTCCCTACGGGTATCAATGGGTATACTGAAGTTCTTCGCTCGGTACTTTGTTGAACTTACGAATATTGCTATATCTTATTTCATAGACCCGGCTATCCATTCATATGACATTACCGCATCTAAGTAGGTCATACTATACCATAATTCTTACCTCGATTTCTCGTTATTGAGGTATGCTACCAAATTCCAGGTTAATTTCATTGCTTATCCAATATGTATAAATCTATGTCCTTTAATGCTTTCACATTACTGTTCATCTTAATAATGACGGCCTAATCTCATCTCATACTTTATAACTTTTATCCATCCATTGTTGATTCACCTTGCACGGGTATTTTAATCCTGTCCAATTCATGATATCCCTTTCTTTTCTTCGTCAGATCATTACTCAATCAAAGGCCCAAACGTCATACTTTATCTATCACAATTACACCCTCATTCTATTACCAGGGCAGCATTCCATCTCTTCTAAATGCTATTAGTCTTAGACTCCTTTGAGTTCATTCATGCTATAGTGAGCTTTGTATAACTTAGAGAAACCATCTGCTCTTCTTGTTTTCATGGGCTTAATCTTTTCTTTAACTTATACCGGAGCCTTCTACGGCTGTATGATTGTCAATATATATGCTGCATGGATGATATTCCGAAATCTTAAATGCGCTCATAACGTAGCTAACTCTGGATCATTGATCGAAAGATTCCTTTCGTTCCTTCTCAGTTTTTTTTAAACGTAAGCTATTACTTTTCCTAGTCCTTTTGCCCCCTTGTTGCGAGCATACTTAGCTTATCTTAGTTCCCACACATGCCGAAATTCTTGTGCAACTTATATGGTCTCAAATATTACCTTCGATTTATTGTGAGACTGCTTTTACATGACAATTTCTCCTTTGAGTTACTATATTTAGGTTGAAGCCTTCTTCCTTATTTCCTGAGCTAGTCTTTCGTGGTAGTACTTAGGAAACCTTCTGTATCTTGTAAAGTTGTGATCTTGTTATACTGTATACATGAAGGAATTTTCGATATTCTTACTCGCCTACAAACATCCTTAGTTACATACCTCTGTGCCCTTGTGCTCGTAGGGTTACTTCTAAACTCAGGTTTTGATTGTCTTCTTAGTAGCACTCTCCATTATTTCCGTAACACTTATACAATACCTTTAAATACCCCAACACCTATCTGAGCATTTCTCAAGGGGTATGACGTCATATCCGCGAGACTGAATTCACTATATTAGGATTCACTACGTTTATCTTACATGATATGTTGATTTGGTTATAACCTCTTGTTTAGCCATAACTAGGCTCTTCCAGAATCAACTACAAACTGCTCGTTGGTCCATTCTCATATCTATATTCCATGTAATCTCTCTTTGGTTATTTACTTTGTCTTAAGTTGCCTATCACGCTGGCTCCTTATGTATCAAGTGTTCATTCGCACTTATTTATCAATAACATCCTGGCCGAGAGCTCTTACTGCCTTTCTCCGGTGTCGTGCTTGCATAATTTTCTGGAGTCGCGACATATCTGTAGGATCTGAATAAAGGCAACCTCATCCCTTTCTCCTTTTTTACCACATTCTTCCTTTACCATTCCATAGTTACCTCTTCGTCTTTGGCGTGTTTTCACATCATCAATGACCCTTACTCGCCCTATGGTAACCCTTCTGTACTGGGGATAACTTAATTCCTTAGGCACAAGGGTGACACCTAGAATAACTGGCATACTTATTCCCTTAAGCTTAACTCTGCTCACAGTGCTTGCTCTAGGGAAGCATCTTACTGAATGACCTTTAAAGGTTATTCTTCTGTTGTCCATTCTATTAACGCTGGAATGCAATCTCTAAAATTCTCATGATGCCGACTATTATCAAATCATTCGATCCCCAATTCATGTTTAGTTTATCTTGTTCACCAGCCCATATTTATTTCTATTACTTTGGGGTCTACCTTTTCCTTCTGGTAATCACGTCGGAGTCACCAACTCATTTCTCGAAATGGGGATATGACTTTATGGCTTATACTCTTGTATTGCGTCAAGACCTCACCTCTTGTCTTTCCCTTCACTTGACTGTATACTCTGTCATCCGTCATGTTTTGATTTACTATTATCACCCATTTATCACATCTTACCCATAATATTTCATTTACTCTCTTCTTATTCTCCGACTAATATTTCTATCTATCACTTTATTCTGAAAACTTCAACAAAATATTCTTTCACTTTTAGCTCCCCTTGCTTCATCTCACTGGCTATTCGGGATGCCTCAAATTCTCTCTCTCTCTCTCTCTCTCTCTCTCTAGGGGTGGGAGTCATACTAAGGTAAATATTTATCCCTTTTAGGGTTCCACTGCCTATCTTCCGAAATTTCTAAATATTTTAGTATTCATATCTGATTGCACTATTCTAGAGTTCACCATCTGGGTGTCTCACAAGGAGATCTATTACCACATTTGCACTACCCTTCAGAAATGTTAGCTAATGATAACAATCCATCCACAATTTTTGGTTACTCTAACCCCAGCTTGATCCTGTTATTACATTATTCTCTTAAACTATATTTGTCAGCTCCCATAGGGCATAATTGAGATGGGTGTGGTCAATTATATATAACTCTGTTACTGTTGAAAGTAACTCAGAATGCATGTATTTCTCTTCCTGAATTGTAAATACTGAACCTTCATTAACTGGCGGCCTTGTACTCTTCTTCATCTTGCTTCTTTTGCTTGTTGAAACTTGTATTTATCTTTTGAATCTCTCATTATCTTTCACCATTAAGGTGGATAGGTATTCTTTCCTCAAGACTCCTTATCAAGAGGCTTACACCTTTCAGTACGCACATGATCCACTGAAGACCTCACATTTACTTATCATAAGCATGATGCAAAGTCGAGTTCCTTTGACTTAACTCTTCCATAGCAATATCTTTTACCAACCGTCTTTCTGGATGTAGGTATCATCTTATTATGAATAAAATAGGAGTTGAGAACTTGAATTCTTACAACTGAGCTCTCCCACACGATATAGAGTAAGAAGAAAGAGTGACAGTCCTAAATGCCCTGTAGCCTCCTGCTTATAACTGTGGTGCACGACACACCCATAAACAAGACTCTACTAGACACAGCTTGTAGACTCCCTAGGACAGAACTGCTTTGATACCAAGTTTATCATGACCCAAACTGAAGGGCCGCGACAGGCACCCGGTGCCTTACTCAACCGAGTACCAACGTAGCGTATCTTTCTTATCATACTATCATGGGTAAATGAGCCAGAAAACCCGTCAATACTCAACATATGATGACCCAACATGATATACAAACTTATACATGTGACATACGAGCCTATAAGGACGACATGGCCATAGGTAAACTCAAAACATAGGCCGACAAGGCCATACAAGTATCCATACACCTGACATCTGTCTACAAGCCTCTAAGAGTACATAAAATCATAAAGGTCGGGACAGGGCCCCGCCATACCAATCAATACCTATCCAAAGCATACTGACCAAATAGGCAACTCCGGAGCAAGTGGAGTGCACCAACACTTCCGCTGAGCTAATAGCCTACTTGGAGGACTGTCAACCTATCAATCGGGACGTGAACGCATGAAATGCAGCGTCCCCAGGCAAAAGGGACGTCAATACGAATAAAGTACTGAGTATGTAAGGCAGGAAAGCATAAACAAGAATAGTAATGTAAAGAGAGATAGAGGAGATACAACCTATAACATCTGAGTGCCTCTGGGGCTACTGATATGAAATGCATAATACATATATATACATAAACTTTTAAAAACATTTGCCTCTGTGGGCATCATCATCATCATATCGTACCCTGCCTCAAAGAGGATTCGGTAAAAATGTACCCGGCCATCATAAGGCTCGGTAGTATCGTACCCGGTCACGTGGAGCTCGGTAAACCCAACTGATCAGTGGTTGCACAATAGGTGTCGTACCCGGCCGACTATAGCACGACTCGGTAGAGTAAAATAGATACATATATATATAATGCATGTAGGACTCATTGGAATCATATTCTGAACCTTTCGGAGTGACGTAAGGTCGATATTCTCCGTACACGTTATTAGGAATAACTCTTCATCAAGAATCTTATAAGAATCAGGAAGTACCAACAACATTGATAACATAAGAATAGGAGAAGCAACCTCAACATCAATTGTTGCATAAGAAGGGAAACAATGTAAGTACTGCTAGCTTCTAAGAGTAGAGTACCTTTGGAAGCTCGTTCATAGCATTATGTACAATCGAATTCATGCATAAGAAGGAAAGGGATAGCCTCACGTACCTTGTATATGTACTGCCCAACCTCAAGCTATGCAAATGTCACGACTCTTTAGTCTACAATAAGAGAAATGACACTGTTGTTATCGTTTAAGCGTCGTAACTATTATGTATCGACCACAACCTATTTTACGATGAAAGGGGCAGCACCTCCCCTATATATATGAATTCACACAAGTCAAAACAATCACCAAATAGCCCAACATACCCCTATCACTTCATACACAACACAACAACAATAATAGTGTCAAACAATCCGAAAATATTACGACGAACGACCAGCAAACAACCCTACCATTATGTGGTGTCTCTCCACACCCTTCCTCCTCTCAACTCTATAGAAATAGTAGCAAAAGATACAACCCAATAGCAATACGAAACAGCCCACAAAACAGTCCCACAAGTTCAGCAACTCAACATTAATTTTTCAGTTTACTTAGACACGTTTCGACTTGTCTTTTCTTTCAAATTGAGAAACACAACCAAAAGTACATAATTATACCTCTTATCCAATAAACCAGCCATGAATTCAACTTAAAAATAGGCTCACAACCAGCCAAACATGACACAAGAACAAACAACATACCACTCTTTCGAAACTCGCTAGGTCAATTCTTTACGATCGAGTTACAACTCGCAAACGCATAGATAATGGAAGTAGAAGCATACCCTTACCTTGTACTGAGTATAAACCACGAAACCTGGTCCTTCTTCATCAAAAACCAGTTCCTCAACGCGGCTACAAGAAGGAGAAAGAGAAACTAGCAAGCTGTCCGGACTTTTCAGCACTAGAATCACGTCGTAACACCCGAAATACCGTAGGGTTTGTGTGAGATTTTTGGGGAGGAGGTGCAGGGGTTCAATCTGATTTTTGGTCTGAGAAATAAGTGAATGAAATGAGTTAATATGTCCTTAAAACACCCCTCCTGGCCGACTTTAGGGCTTTTAATTGTGGCCTCTCCTTTTGGCAAGTAGGTGATGCACCTACTTGTCACCTACCATTTTGCGCAGTCTCGCAAAAATGTGAATATCTCTCTACTCAAATGTTGTATCAATAAATGGTTTGATCCATTGGAAACTAGACTCGTAGATCTTCAATTTGGTAGGTATATCATCCCATAATTCCAAGTACATTGTGATAAATGCTCAGCTACAATTGACCTATATTTCACCATATTTATGAATGTAACTTGTGATGACCTTTTCCAACTTTTGTTTCAAAACTCGCTTGACTTCAAAACATGACACACGAATATCATACGACTAAAATAACTCATAACATAATCTCCTTATAAGGTTAAGCACCCTAGTCTCACCCCAAAAGTTCATGTTATAACATTCCCAACTTGTCAACTTTTGACGAAACGTATTATCTTCAATTCATTTAGCTTCGAAGCATTCAAACCCTCTTAGTACTTGGTATTCATGATCTTAAATATTTGTAACCTCCATTGTAAAATGATTAACTTACTTTATATACTTTCAAAGTTGATCTCATTTCTGAGCTTACATCAATTGACTTACGGATACTCTAACGTACGAAAACATAGGGTGTAACAGGGGTTGACCTCGATACATTGTTGTGACACTAGGAAACCCAAGAATTTTCCTGAAGCTACACTGAATGCTCACTTTTTTGGGTTTAGTTTCATTATATATTGCCTGAGTATATCGAAGGTTTCTATCAAGTGATCGATGCGATCTTCTTTCCTTATGGATTTGACCAACATATCATTTATGTAGTCTTCCATAGTCTTGCCGAGTTAGTCTTTGAACATTTTTGTTACTAACCTTTGGTACGTTGCTCCTGCGTTTCTCAGTCCGTAAGGCATGACTCTGTAGCAGTACGTCCCCTGATGGGTGATGAAAGTGGTTTTTTCTTCTCTTCTTCCATGAGGATCTGATTATAGCCTTAGTAGGCATCAAAAAATTTTAGCAATTCGTGCCTGGCCTTGGTGTCGATGAGTTGGTCGATATGAGGTAATAGAAATGAATCTTTGGGGCATGCTTTATTTAAATCTGTGAAGTCTACACATATTCGCCACTTCCCATTTTTCTTTCTCACCATGACCATGTTGGCGACCCATTGGGGGTATTTTGACTCCCTGACTGAGCCATTTTTCAATAATTCTTCGACCTCCTCACGTACTGCATCATTTATCACAGAGTTGAACTTACGCCTAACCTGCCTTATTGGAGGATGGAATGGGTCGACGTTCAACTTGTGCATGGTGATTTCTTCGGGATACCTAGCATATTTGTATGGCTAAAAGCAAACAAGTCCGCATTAGTAGTTAAATTGACGGAATTTACCTGGTTCTTGAAGCTTGCAGCCGATGTAAACTTTTTTGTTGTGGTTGTTATCATCTAATTGAACGGGGTCGAGGTCTTCTATGGTCGATTCTGCGGCTTCTACCATATCAGGGTCTCTGATGGCGTCCTCTCTCTCATCACAGATCGACCTCGACCCTGTTAATTGTTATGCCTGTTTTGCTTCGCCCTTCGTTTGTTGAGTAACCGTACAATATAGGGCAATGTGGTAACATTCCCAGATGTGCGTTGTTGTCCTCGTATGATGAATATTCCCCATGGGGTTGGAAATTTGACGACTTGGTACAGACTGGAGGGGATAGTTCTCATGGCATGTATCCATTGTCACCCAATTATGGTGTTGTATGTTGTGTCCTGGTCCATGATATGGAATGTGGTTTCCAAAGTGACGCCTCCAGCCAGGATGGGAAATGTGATTTCTCTAGATGTTCGCTCACCTGCATTGTTAAAACCTGTTAGTGTGATGCAACGCAACACTATCTTATCCTCGAGTTCCATTTGTGCGAGTACCTGAGGGTAGATAATGCACGCGCCGCTCCCGTCGTCTACCATAATGCATCTTACATGTGTATCTAGAATTCTTAAAGTGATAACAAGAACATCATAGTGAGGGAAAACCAAACCGTGGGTATCTGACTTGTCGAAGATGATACTTTCTTCGAGTTCGTCATACCGTTCGTGAGTGATCGACCGTTTCAGCTTATGGGTTATGGTGAACTTTATGTTGTTGATAGAAGCATCGCCACCACCGCCGATAATCATTGGGATTGTTCAAGTTGGCGAGGGCAGTTTCGGCGGTCCCTTAGCGTCCTCTAGCAAAGTTGGTCCTTCCCCGGTCGCTCAGCAATTTTTTGAGGAGTCTTTGTCGAAGCATGTTTACGACCTCCTATCTTAGGGCGATGCAATCCTTAGTTTTGTATCCTTGTTCTTGGTGGAATTCGAAAAGGTCATCTGACTTTTTGGTGCTCGAATCCGACCTCATCTTTTGTGGTCACTTTACCTTTGGTCCGAGCTTCTCCAATGTGTGGACTACTCATTGTGAGTAGATAACAAAGGGGGGCATATCGCTCTCGTTCCGGTGAGTCCATGTCCATGGTTTGGATGGGCCCTCTTTGTGGTGGGAGGGGGCATGATGGCGCTTCTAACATATGGACGATGTCGTTCTCGGTTGGGTCGTGGAGCTACAAGGTCCCTCCTGATATCATTTCTTCGATCTTTCCTGGATTCAGCTTGAACCAAGGTTAATCGATGAGTTGGCTCATTGAGGTCGTCCTCGTCTGCTCGGACCTCGGCACAGTAGGCGTTGTGTATTTTATCCCAAGTGGTTGGAGGATACTTTATGAGCTGATTTAATAACTTTCTTGTCGCTCTTGAACCATTTCGGCTCAGCCCGTTCTGGAAAGCTTCGACGACCATTCCTTCTGATATATTTGGTAGGGTCAATCTTACTCGATTGAATCAGGCGAGGAAGTCCCTCTATCCCTCTCCCGACGACTGTTTGATAGAGAATCTGTCGTTCACTTTGGCCTCTGCCTTTTTGGCCCCAGCGTGGGCCGTTACGAACTTGTCGATCATTGATAATAGGCGAAATCTAGATGATTTAGCTATTATTTATGCGTCCGCTTGATTATATTCCAAGGTCATATTATGATTAATTGATGAAATATGGGCTCTAATTTTGTATTGTATATATTTCAGGTTAAGGAGCATATATTATGCAAGAAAATATTGATTTGGAACCATTTTGGAGCAACAAAGACCCCTTGGAGCTGAGTATGGTTGAAGACAAGGCAAAAATCAAGGACACTGCACAACTGGGCTAGCGCGCCCATATGCGCGGCCGCGCTAAAACTAGCGCGTCCAAAGACAGAAACTC
This sequence comes from Nicotiana attenuata, assembly GCF_001879085.1. NCBI lineage: Eukaryota > Viridiplantae > Streptophyta > Magnoliopsida > Solanales > Solanaceae > Nicotiana > Nicotiana attenuata. Next base: position 277,716 of record NW_017670715.1, on the reverse strand, counting down.
AGCAAACTAGCGCGGCCAGATGCGCGCCCGCGCTAGTCCAAAATCCGGCGATGGTTCATTGGGGGCAAAAGTGGAAATCTGGAGAAAAATTCACTTAACCTATATAAGGTCAAGCTCGCCCAAGGGAGTTTTATCAAGGTTTTCATAGGCTAAAGCAAGGCAGAGAGAGGCAAGAGGCAAGGAGGAAATTCGATCATCAAGTTTTTCTTTTCTTCTCTTTGTTTTTGCTAATTATGATGAAATTGAATATACTTGTGATGAACAATAGTATGAGTGGCTAAAACCCATTGTTCTAGGGTCATGGGTAAAACATGAACGTTGTTGTTTGAGGTTTAATTTGACAAGTTGGTTTATCATCTTGGGTTGTTTATTTACTTCTGTTATTAATTGTTTTGCTGAGTAGCTAACAGTGAAACACTATCTACGAATCTAGAGTTGAACTCGAAACTGGGAATTCTAGGTTGCATATAGAATTAAATAGAGCAGGTTCTTGAACCCGGGCCTCGGGGAACAGATTTGCAATTGAGATAGACATATACCTACTTGCCTTGCTTGGTTAAAATACAGGAATTGTAAATGCGTTCTTGTTAATCTTAATTCCATAGAAATATAGGCATTGAGTTAACTTGAGCAGGCGAGTAAGAAGTCGACAGATTCTTACGAGTAATATAAACCTTGTCAATCAATAACCCAGATAAATCGATTAGTCATCTTAAGCTAAGGACACAACAAGATTGTTAACTAGCCCGTGACCCTGGAATATCCTCTCCTACTGTGTGTTATTCGAAACTGCTATTCGTTTGGTTAATTGCTTTAGTTTGATTATTTCTTGATAATTTAGGTAGTAAAATAAGTACATCTTTATTCTGTGACGCATCTCTTGAATAAGTAAAGTAATTGGGTTTGAATCAGTCAATAGTTGATCACAAGTCTTCGAGGGAACGATACTCTACTCACTACTCTATTACTTGACGATCACGTGCACTTGCGTGGGTGTTTTTGGTCGCAACAAGTTTTTGGCGCCGTTGCCGGGGACTTAGAAATTAGCTACTTGACTGACTTGAGCTTTTATTATTTATTTATTCGAGTTTTAACTTTCAGTTCACTTTGGTTGTGCTAATACAGGATTTTCTGTTGAATGCGAAGAAGTAGAAGCACAAACAATCTCCTTCCTCTCGATCCTGAAATTGAACAAACACTTCACAGATTGAGGAGGGAGGTGGACGCTAGAACCAGAATTGAAAGAGAGTTGGACATCGTAGTTCAACCACAACCAATTGAGATGGTAGGTAATGAGTAACGCGCGGTGATTGAAGCCGCAAGGCCCAGTCTGGCTAATATGACTCAGGCTATCGTGAAGCCTGATATCACTGGGCACTTTGAACTGAAACAATACATGGTGCAGCTGGTCCAGTCCTCAAGGCAATTTGTAGGTCTACCTCATGAAGACCCACAGAGACATATTCAGAATTTTTTGGAAATTACGGATACTTACAACTATCCGAACGTTTCCAAGGACTATGTCAGGCTGACACTTTTTCCCTTTTCTCTGCTCGGGGAAGCTAAGGAGTGGTTGAATAAGGAGCCAGCTAATTCAATCCGCACGTGGGATGATCTGGCAAGGAAGTTCTTAATCAAATTTTTTCCCACCAAGAAAACAAAGATGTTGAGGAGTCAAATTCTTGGGTTCGAACAACGAGCTGGCGAGACACTTCGTCAAGCATGGGAAAGGTACAAGAAGTTGCTCAGAGACTGTCCTCACCATTGCCAGACGGACGAGGTATTGGGTCACACTTTTGTAGATGGGCTAGATGATGCTTCAAAGATGAATCTCGATTCAGCTTGTGGAGGTAGTTGCATGGCCAAACCGTATAGTGAAATCCTACTCCTGCTGAATACCTTCACTGCTAATGATAATAACTGGCAAGGTGATGGTGACTCACGAAAGGCAGCTAAGCAAAAATCAGCTGGGTTACTTGAGCTCAACGAGGTGTCAGCAATGAGAGCCAACATTGCAAGGCTGTCCAATCAGATGACGAGGATGACAATGCAGCAGCCACATCCAATGCAACAGGTACAACAGATGAATATTTGCTGCGAACTGTGTGGTGATAGCCATATGAGTGATATGTGCCCCACGAATCCAGAATCCATCTATTATGTGGGGCAGCAAAATAGAGGCCCACCGAACCAGCATGCACAATATGGGAATTCCTACAGTCCAAATTGGAGGAATCATCCCAACTTCTCATGGGGTGGAAATTAGCAGAATCAGAATCAGTATAAACTCCAAGGGGGTTTTAATCAGCCTCAGAGGCCACCCCAACAAATGGAAGAGAGCACAAATGATTTACTAAAGAAGTTGTTGATTGACAATCAGCAGCTCAGGACCGACTTCAGAAATCTTGAGAGGCAGATGGGGCAGTTAGCAACGAATCAAAACACTAGACCTACAGGAGCCCTCCCCAGTGATACAGAAAAGAATCCTCAAGTAAATGCAGTTACACTTAGAAACGGGAGGGAACTTGAGGAAGTGCCAAAGAAAAGGAAAGATAAACCCGTGCTTGAGGGGGAGTTGATCCCTAAAGTGACAAATGAGCCAAAGAAGACTGCTAAAATTCCAGAGCCAGTGGGGGCCCCAAGGCCACCACCACCTTTTCCCCAGAGATTGCAGAAAAAGAATGATGATCGCATGTTCAGCAAATTTCTCTCCATGTTGAGCCATGTTCAATTGAATATCCCAGTTGTTGATGTACTCCATGAAATTCCAAAGTATGCTAAGTACATAAAAGATATAGTGGCTCACAAGAGAAGATTAACTGAATTTGAGACAGTTGCACTTACTGAGGAGTGCACTTCTAGGGTCCAAAATAAGCTCCCTCAAAAGCTTAAGGATCCTGGCAGCTTCACGATTCCTGTGCGCATTGGTAATATTTATGTGGGTCGTGCTCTTTGTGATTTGGGGGCAAGTATTAATCTGATGCCCCTATCGTTGTTCAGGCAATTGGGTCTTGGAGCTCCGAGGCCAACTACTGTGATGTTGCACCTGGCTGACAGGTCGATAGCACACCCTGAGGGGGTGATTGAAGATGTGTTGCTGCAAATTGGGAAATTCATCTTCCCTGCTGATTTCATTATCCTCGATTATGAGGCTGATGAACTGGTCCCAATCATATTAGGGCGACCTCTCCTGGCTACTGGTGACGCAATTATGAAAGTGAGATAGGGAAAGATGATCTTGAGGGTAGATGAGGAGGAAGCAGTTTTCAATGTCTACAAAGCAATCCAACTACCCCGTCACTATGAGGAGCTATCCATGATATCAGTTATTGAGGTTGATGAGCAAATTCGTGATCCAAGTGTATATCTAGACGATTCTCTAGAGAAAGCACTTATGTTGTTTGATAGCCTGGGGAATGATGAGGAGGTTGAGGAGATGATGCACATTCTTGATACATCTTGTGCATACATGCAGGGGACACACCCCTTTGAACCTTTGAACAGGCCACAGGGACCTCCTCCAAAGCCGTCAATTGAGGAAGCCCCGAAATTGGAGCTTAAACCTCTCCCATCTCACCTGCAATATGCTTATTTGGGAGACTCTGACACTTTACCTGTTATTGTTTCCTCTGACTTGTCTAAATTGCAGGAAGAAAAGCTGTTGAGAGTGCTACGTGAGCACAAGCGAGCAATTGGGTGGACGATGTCCGACATAAAGGGCATTAGTCCAGCCTTCTGCATGCACAAAATCCTCATGGAGGACGGACACAAGCCCAGTGTCGAGCAACAACGATGACTTAACCAATCATGAAGGAGGTGGTAAGAAAAGAAGTGATTAAATGGCTTGACGCAAGTATTGTATTTCCTATCTCAGACAGCAAATGGGTAAGCCCCGTCCAATGTGTACCCAAGAAAGGGGAAATGACTGTGGTAGTTAATGAGAATAATGATTTAATCCCTACAAAAACTGTTACCGGGTGGAGAATTTGCATTGACTATAGAAAATTGAACAATGCCACCCGGAAGGACCACTTTCCCCTCCCCTTTATCGACCAAATGCTTGATAGATTAGCTGGCCAGGAGTACTACTGCTTCTTGGATGGTTACTCTGGATATAATCAGATTTCTATAGCCCCAGAGGACCAAGAGAAGACCACTTTTACGTGTCCTTATGGCACGTATGCGTTCAAGAGAATGCCCTTTGGTCTTTGTAATGCACCTGCGACTTTTCAAAGGTGTATGATGGCCATTTTCACTGATATGGTCGAGAGGTTTGTAGAAGTATTCATGGATGATTTTTCTGTTTTGGATGTTCTTTTGATAACTGCTTAATGAACCTCGATAAAGTACTTGCTCGGTGTGAAGAGACTAACTTGGTGCTAAACTGGGAAAAGTGCCATTTCATGGTACGTGAAGGTATAGTCTTGGGACACAAGGTGTCCAAAGATGGTTTACAGGTGGACAAGGCAAAGGTGGAAACAATTGAAAAACTGCCTCCACCGATATCTGTCAAAGGCATCCACAGTTTCTTGGGCCATGCAAGTTTTTATCGTCGTTTTATTAAAGATTTCTCGAAAATTTCCTCTCCCTTGTGCAGGTTGCTTGAGAAGGATGTTGCCTTTAAATTTGATGATGCCTGTCTGAAGGCATTCGAGGAGCTGAAGGGCAGGATGGTGACTGCACCGATCATAGTTGCTCTGGATTGGGAGCAACTATTTGAATTGATGTGCGATGCGAGCGACTTGGCTATTGGAGCTGTCTTGGGGCAAAGGAGAAACAAGATCTTTCACTCCATGTTAATGCCCCTCTAGTGAGGGTTTCGCCGAATTTTTTCAACAAAATGGAGGATACTTGTTCCTTGGCGAGGTCATTGCCTTTCACGGTGATGACATAGTGAGTTACATGGTCTTCGGGGTCGGTCGTACCATCATATATTTTCAGATAGAGCGGCATAATAAAGGTCTTTGGTATGGCATGCGGGGCGGCTTCGTCTCTGTATGATTGCTCGACAAACCAACCAACATCTCTTTTTGGCAAGAGTATTAGGGCACTGTAATGACCCGGCCGGTCGTTCCATGTGTTACCGCTCCGTTTTCCCCATTCCTGTTTCTTATTGTCTTATTTAGCTGTATTATGTGCTATTGGGTTGGTTGGCTTGGGTTCAGAGAGGTTTTGGTAAGTTTTGAGACACTTAGTCTCTTTTGAGTAAGCTTAAGTTCGAAAAGTCAACTGGACGTTGACTTATGTGAAAAAGGGCTCGGATGTGAATTCCGATGATTTGGATAGCTTCGGGAGGTGATTTGGAACTTATGAGCGTGATCGGAATGTGTTTTGGAGGTCCGGAGTAGATTTAGGCTTGAATTGGCAAAATTGGAATTTTGGCGTTTCTCGGTTGATAGGTGAGATTTGGATATAGGGGTCGGAATGGAATTCCGGAAGTTGCATCAGGTTTTTGTGCCATATATGATGTGTGTGCAAAATTTCAGGTCATTCGGACGAGGTTTGATGGACTTTTTGATCAAAAGCGGAATTCGAAAGTTTTTGGAACCTTAGGCTTGAACCCGATGCTATTTGGTTGATTCGATGTTGTTTTAGGTGTTTCGGAGATTGGAATAAGTTTGGATAGGGGAATGTGTCCTGTTTGTGGTTTTGGTTGAGGTCCCGAGGGCCACGGGGTGATTTCGGATGGTTGACGGAAAGTTGGAGTTGGAAACTTGCAGCTGAAGCTGCTGAAATCTGTCATAACCGTACCTGCGACTTGGGGACCACAGGTGCGGGCTCGCAGAAGTGCCCAGAAGGTCGCAGATGCGGAAATGGCCATGGGGAGCTGGAACCGCAGAAGCGGCTATTCGAGCGCACCTGCGATAGCGCAGGTTCGGGATCTAATCACAGGTGTGGTCTTTGAGCGTTTAAGTGATTTGCGCAGAAGTGCACCTGGGATCGCTGGTGCGGGTCCGCGGGTGCATGATTTGTACCACAGAAGTGGTTTAGCTGGGGCAGAACATATAAATTACGGGCTTCGCGATTTTCAGCCTTTCTTCACCATTTTTAAATCGATTTTGGAGCTTTTTGGGCGATTTTGAAAAGGAAATTCAAGGGAACTTCGTTGAGGTAAGATTTTTGAACATAAAACTCGTTCCTATGGTGTTATGTCATTGATTAGGCTTGAAATTTATGGAAATTTTGGGTAAATATTGAAGAAACTAGGGCTTGAAATTGGAGGCCAAGAATTTGGGATTTGAGGGGTCATTTGTGGTTGATTTTGGTAAATTTGATATGCATGAACTCGTAGGAAGATAAGGATTCCATTGATGTTAATTTTGTCAGATTCTGAGACGTGGGCCCGGGGGTCGGGTTTGGTCAATTTCGGGATTTGTGTTGTAATTTGATTAATTTCGTACGGGTTTCACCCCTTTAGCATATATTGATGGTTATGAACTGATTTTGGATAGATTCGACGCGTGTTGAGGCCGATTCGAGAGGCAAGGGCATCGCGGGCTAGAGTTTGGACCGGATTGAGGTAAGTAATGATTGTAAATGTTGTCCTGAGGGTATGAAACCCCGGATTTCACTTCGTTGTGCTATTTTGAGGTGACGCACACGCTAGGTGACGAACGTGGGGTTGTGCACCGTTGGGGATTGTGACTTGGTCCGTCCCGTGCGACTATTAAGTCGCGTATTTTACTTGGAAACTATTTGATATTATTATATTTTGGAAAATATTATTGTGTTTGGGGCTAAACGTCGTGTCTGGGCCTTGTGCCGATTGTTTGGACCCTTAGTAGATTTTACTACTGTTTTTCCTCACTATTTTGGTTTAAATGTTACACTCAGTCATGTTATGTTCTTACTATTTTCATAACTCGGTTTTATTCACTCCTTTTGATTTCATAAATGATTTTGAGCTGAGTACTTGTTTTACTGTCAGCCCGAGGGGCTTGAGTGAGATCTAATTGAGTGAGGCCGAGGGCCTATGTTGTGAGGATATTGTGAGGCCGAGGGCCTGATGGATCTATGCCACGAGTTGGCTTGTTGTTATAAGGCCGAGAGCCTGACTTGTTATGCCACGAGGTGGCTTGTGATAGCGCGTGGGCTGTAAGGAGCCCGTCCCGGAGTCTGTACACCCCCCGTGAGCGCGGGTGCCCAATGTGAGATGTGATATTTCCCGAGGGGCGGTTGTTGTTCATGTTATTGCCCGAGGGGCTGATACGAGTGATTGCGAGATAGCCCGAGGGGCTGGTTCTGTTGGTATTTTGCCCGAGGGGCTGATTTATGTTCTATCCTTTTCTTCCTGTTTTCTTCAATCATTTGAACTACTGAAAGATGTTTTTTCGAGGTTTTCACCGAACTAAGTGGTTTTTATGAGCTTTTACTGTTGTATTTCATTGTTCTGGTTTACACTGCTTGCTGTAGCATTATGCTGTGATTTACGTGTTTTCTTATCGCTCAGCTGCCTTTACTTTTATTACTTACTGAGTTGGCGTACTCACATTACTCCCTGCATCCTGTATGCAGATTCAGGAGTCTCGGGTCATGCTAGCGAGGGTTGATTTGCTTTCCAGCAGGCTTGTTCGGAGTTGACTAGGTAGCTGCTCGGCGTCCGTAGCCCAGTGCTTCTCCTTCCTATCTTTATTTCACTTGTTCTAGATTTGTATTAGACTATGTTGTCTTTTCGTAGTCTTAGACGGATTTCAGATGCTCATGACTGATGACACCCCGATGTCGGGCTGTGTTTGTTTCCGCACTGTTCCATTCGACTCTTTATTTTGGGATATATAGCTTATTAATGACTTAATATGAATTATTATAACTGCTTAGTTGGTTTGGGGGTTTGTGTCGGCTGGCCTTGTTTCATGATAGGTGCCATCACGACCATGCTTAGATTTTGGGTCGTGACAAGTTGGTATCAGAGCCTAGGTTACATAGGTCTCACGAGTCATGAGCAGGTTTAGTAGAGTCTCGTGGATCGGTACGGGGACGTCTGTATTTATCCTCGGGAGGCTGCAGAACCTTTAGGAAAAAAACTTCTTATTCTTGAATTCCTGTCGTGCGAATTTGTTGATGCTAGTACTAAAATTCTGTTATTCTTCCCTCACAGATGGTGAAGACACGAGCTACCGGTCAGGATGGACGACCACCAATACCACCAGCTAGGGCCACTAGAGGTCGAGGACGCGGTCGAGGCCGTGGTAGGGGTAGGGGTGTAGCCCGCATAGCAGCTAGGGTAGCACCTGCAGATCTACCAGCAGCCCCAGTTCAGGATCAGGTCCAGTTGTGGACGCTCCAGCAGCGCCAGCTCAGGCACCGGCTGTGCCTATTGTCATTCCGTGTCTTCAGGAGACCTTGGCTCAAATCTTGACAGTGTGCACCAGTCTCGCTCAGGCAGTCGCAGTCTCTACTACGGCAGCTACTTCTCAGGCCGGGGGAGGCACTCAGACTCCCGCCGCTCGCACACCCGATCAGGTTGTTTAGGGTTGCAGACACCGGAGGCATCACTAGCCCAGCCGGTGGAAGCTGCTCAGGGTTATGTAGCTGCGATTATGCCAGAGGACGAGCAACACAGATTGGAGAGGTTTGGCAGACTCCAGCCTCCGACTTTCAGTGGTGCAGAGGGCGAGGATGCCCAGGGTTACTTGCACAGATGTTAGAGGATTCTTCGCACCGCGGGTATTCTGTAGACCAGTGGGGTCGCATTCACGACTTTTCAATTACTGGAGCTGCCTTCACTTGGTGGGAGGCATATGAGAGGAGTAGGCCTGTTGGTGCGGCGCCCCTTACCTGGCAGCAGTTCTCCGCTCTCTTTCTGGAGAAGTATATGCCACAGTCCCGCAGGGAGGAGCTGCGTAGGCAGTTCGAGCAGTTGCGACAAGGAGATATAACTGTGACACAGTACGAGATGAGGTTCTCAGAGTTAGCTCGTCATGCTATCTTGTTGGTTTCTACGGATAGAGAGAGGATCATGAGGTTCGTTGATGGCCTCACATATCAGCTTCAGATTCTCAGGACCTGAGAAAGGGTGTCAGGTGATACTTTTGAGGAGGTTGTGGATATCGCTCGTGAGATTGAGTCAGTTCGTCGCCAGGAGAGAGAGGAGAGGGAGGCCAAGAGGCCTCGAGGATTTGGTAGTTTTGGGGGTGCTCCTTCGAGAGGTCAGTTTCAGCACGGCAGAGGCCGCCCATTCAGGCATGCTCAGTCAGCTCGCCTAGGTTATCGTGGGGCATCATTGGGCCATGGTTCTCATGGTTCTCAGCAGGGTCATTCCTCACTCAGTGCCCTTCCAGCCCAGTGTTCGTCCCGTGCTCCATCAGTTTAGGACTCTTCTATGCCAGGTGCTTCTGCTAGTCATTCTGGTGCTAGGGGTCCCCTTCAGTCCCCGACTCCAGCACCAGGGAGTTGTTATGAGTGTGAAGAGTTGGGATATATGTGGAGGCAGTGTCCTCGTCGCCTTGGGGGTTCATCTCAGCAGAGGGGCCAGCCATCGACTTCGGCACCAGTTACTTCATCATCCACCCAGCCAGCTAGGGGTGGAGGACAGTCATCTAGGGGTCGCCCAAGAGGGGAAGGTCGATCAGGTGGTGGTCAGGCCCGTTTCTATGCACTCCCAGCTAGACCCGATGCTATTGCTTCAGATGCAGTGATTACAGGTATTGTCTCAGTCTGCCACAGAGATGCCTCTGTGTTATTTGACCCTAGTTCTACTTTCTCTTATGTGTCATCATATTTTGCCCATTATTTGGATACGCCCTGCGAGTCCCTCATTTCTTCTGCTCATGTCTCTACTCCGATGGGTGATACTGTTGTGGTAGACCGTGTATACCGATCGTGCGTTGTGTCTATTGGGGGTCTTGAGACCCGAGTGGATCTTTTGTTACTTTGCATGGTGGACTTCGATGTGATATTGTGCATAGATTGGTTATCTCCATGACGGGCTATTTTGGACTGTCATGCCAAGTCAGTGATGTTAGCTATGCCGGGTGCCACGAATTGAGTGGCGAGGTTTGTCTGATTATGTTCCCAGCAGGGTAATCTCATTCTTGAAGGCCCAGCATATGGTTGGGAAAGGTTGTCTTTCATACTTAGCATTTGTGAGGGATGTCAGTGCAGAGACTGCCAACATTGATTCTGCTCCAATTGTGTGGGATTTTCCCGATGTGTTTCCTGCAGACTTGCCGGGCATGCCACCGGACAGGGATATCAATTTTGGTATTGATCTGGTGCCGGGCACTCAGCCCATTTCTATTCCACCGTATCGTATGACACCAGCGGAGTTGAAGGAGCAGCTTCAGGAGCTCCTCGATAAGGGGTTCATTCATCCTAGTGTTTCACTGTGGGGTGCACCTGTTCTATTCCTGAAGAAGAAGGATGGCACCATGAGGATGTGCATTGATTACAGGCAGTTGAACAATGCCACAATTAAGATCAAGTATCCCCTGCCTCGCATTGATAATTTGTTCGACCAGCTTCAGGGAGCAAGGGTATTCTCCAAGATTGATCTCCGTTCAGGGTATCACCAGCTGAAGATCAGGGACTCAGATATTCTTAAGACAGCCTTCAGGACCCGATATGGTCATTATGAGTTCCTTGTGATGTCTTTTGGGCTGACTAATGCCCCAGCAGCGTTCAAATGAACAGCGTGTTCCGGCCTTATCTCGACACGTTCATTATTATTTTCATTGATGATATTTTGGTACACTCACATAGTTAGGAGGAGCACGCGGAGCATTTAAGAGTTGTTTTGCAGAGATTGAGGGAGGAGAAGCTTTATGCAAAGTTCTCCAAATGTGAGTTTTGGCTCAGTTCAGTGGCTTTCTTGGGGCACGTGTTGTCTAGTGAGGGTATTAAGGTTGATCCAAAGAAGATAGAGGTGGTTCAGAGTTGGCCCAGGCCTTCCTCAGCCACAAAGATTCGCAGTTTTCTTGGTTTGGCGGGTTATTACCGTCGGTTCGTTCAGGGGTTTTCATCTATTGCATCACCTTTGACCAAATTGACTCAGAAGGGTGCTCCATTTCAGTGGTCGGATGAGTGTAAGGCGAGCTTCCAGAAGCTCAAGACTGCCTTGACCACAACTCCAGTGTTAGTTTTGCCATCAACTTCAGGTTCATATATAGTGTATTGTGATGCTTTGAGAGTGGGTATTGGATGTGTGTTGATGCAGGAGGGTAGAGTTATTGCTTATGCTTCTCGGCAGCTGAAGCCCCATGAGAAGAACTACCCTATTCATGATCTTGAGTTGGCTGCCATTGTTCACGCATTGAAGATTTGGAGGCATTATTTGTATGGTGTGTCTTGTGAGGTGTTTACAGATTATCGTAGCCTCCAGCACTTGTTCAAACAGAAGGATCTCAATTTGAGGCAGCAGAGATGGTTGGAGCTGCTAAAGGACCATGATATTACTATTTTGTATCATCCGGGGAAGGCCAATGTAGTGGCCGATGCTTTGAGCCGGAAGGTGGTGAGTATGGCAGTCTTGCATTTATTCCTGTTGGGGAGAGACTGCTTGCAGTTGACCTTCAGGCTTTGGCCAATCGGTTTGTGAGGTTGGATATTTCGGAGCTCAGTCGGGTATTAGCTAGTGTGATTTCTCGGTCTTCATTATTTGATCGCATCAGAGAGCGCCAGTATGATGATCCTCATTTGCTTGTCCTTAAGGACAGAGTTCAGCACGGCGATGCCAGGGATGTGACCATTGGTGATGATGGGGTGTTGAGGATGCAGGGCCGAATTTGTGTTCTCAATGTGGATGGGCTTCGGGAGTTGATTCTCGAGGAGGCCCAGAGCTCGCGGTATTCTATTCATCTGGGTGTCGCGAAGATATATCGGGATCTGAGATAGCATTATTGGTGGAGGAAGATGAAGAAAGATATTGTGGGGCTTGTAGCTTGGTGTCTCAATTGTCAGCAAGTAAAATACGAGCATCAGAGACCGGGTGGCTTGCTTCAGTGGATGGATATTCCCGAGTGGAAGTGGGAGCAGATCACCATGGACATTGTAGTTGGGCTCCCACGGACTTTGAAGAAGTTCGACGCTATCTGGGTGATCGTGGATCGGCTGACCAAGTCCGCGCACTTCATTCCTGTGTTTACTTCCTATTCTTCAGAGCGGTTGGCAGAGATCTATATCCGAGAGATTGTTCGCTTGCATGGTGTTCCAGTTTCCATCATTTCAGATAGGGGCACTTAGTTTACTTTGCAGTTTTGGAGGGTCGTGCAGAGAGAGTTGGGTACTCAGGTCGAGTTCAGCACAGCTTTTCACCCTCAGACGGATGGGCAGTCCGAGCGCACTATTCAGATATTGGAGGACATGTTGCGCGCTTGTGTGATTGACTTTGGTGGTTCATGGGATCATTTTCTACCGCTCACGGAGTTTGCTTACAATAACAGCTACCAGTCGAGTATTCAGATGGCTCCATATGAGGCTCTATATGGGAGACAGTGTAGATCTCCAGTTGGATGGTTCGAGCCGGGCGAGGCCAGGCTTTTGGGTACTGATTTGGTGCAGGATGCTTTAGACAAAGTAAAGGTGATTCAGGAGAGGCTTCGTACATCGCAGTCGAGATAAAAGAGTTATGCTGATAGGAAGGTTCGGATGTGTCCTTCATGGTTGGTGAGAAGGTTCTGTTGAAGGTTTCGCCCATGAAGGGTGTTATGAGATTTAGAAAGAGAGGTAAATTGAGTCCTCGGTTCATTGGGCCTTTTGAGGTACTTCAGAAGATTGGGGAGGTGGATTATGAGCTTGCTTTGCCACCCAGCTTATCAAGTGTGCATCCGGTATTTCATGTTTCTATGCTCCGAAAGTATATTGGGGATCCGTCTCATGTTCTGGATTTCAGCACGGTCCAGATGGATGGTGATTTGACTTATGATGTGGGACCAGTGGCTATTTTGGAGCGTCGGGTTCGAAAGTTGAGATTAAAGGATATAGCTTCAGCGAAAGTTCAGTGGAGAAGTCGGCCCGTGGAGGAGGCTATCTGGGAGACCGAGCGGGAGATGCAGAGCAGATATCCTCACCTATTTGAGGCTTCAGGTATGTTTCTTGACACGTTCGAGGACGAACATTTGTTCTAGATGGGGAGGATGTAACGACCCGGCCGGTCGTTTCATGTGTTACCGCTCCGTTTTCCCTATTCCTGCTTCTTATTGTCTTGTTTAGCTGTATTATGTGCTATCGGGTTGTTTGGCTCGGGTTCGGAGAGGTTTTGGTAAGTTTTGAGACACTTAGTCTCTTTTGAGTAAGCTTAAGTTGGAAAAGTCAACCGGACGTTGACTTATGTGAAAAAGGGATCGGATGTGAATTCCGATGATTCAGATAGCTTCGGAAGGTGATTTGGGACTTATGAGCGTGATCGGAATGTGTTTTGGAGGTCCGAAGTAGATTTAGGCTTGAATTGGCGAAATTGGAATTTTGGCGTTTTCCGGTTGATAGGTGAGATTTGGATATAGGGGTCGGAATGGAATTCCGGAAGTTGCAGCAAGTTTGTTGTGCCATATGTGATGTGTGTGCAAAATTTCAGGTCATTCAGACGAGGTTTGATGTACTTTTTGATCAAAAGCGGAATTCGGAAGTTTTTGGAACCTTAGGCTTGAACCCGATGTTATTTGGTTGATTCGATGTTGTTTTAGGTGTTTCAAAGATTGGTATAAGTTTGGATAGGGGAATGTGTCCTGTTTGTGCTTTTGGTTGAGGTCTCGGGGGCCTCGGGGTGATTTCGGATGATTGACGGGAAGTTGGAGTTGGAAAGTTGCAGCTGAAGCTGCTGAAATTTGTCATAACCGCACCTGCGGCTTGGGGACCGCAGGTGCGGGCTCGCAGAAGTGCCTAGAGGGTCGCAGATGCGGAAATGGCCATGGGGAGCTGGAATCGCAGAAGCGGCTGTTCGAGCGCACCAAGGTGCGAAATCTGATCGCAGGTGCGGTCTTTGAGCGTTTAAGTGATTTGCGCAGAAGCGCACCTGGGACCGCTGGTACAGGTCCACAGGTGCATGATTTGTACCATAGAAGCGGTTTAGCTGGGGCAGAACATATAAATTACGGACTTCGCGATTTTCAGCCTTTCTTCACCATTTTTAAATCGATTTTGGAGCTTTTTAGGCGATTTTGAAGAGGGAATTCAAGGGAACTTCGTTGAGGTAAGATTTTTGAAAAAACTCGTTCCTATGGTGTTATGTCATTGATTAGGCTTGAAATTTATGGAAATTTTGGGTAAATATTGAAGAAACTAGGGCTTGAAATTGGAGACCTAGAATTTGGGATTTGATGGGTCATTTGTGGTTGGATTTTGGTAAATTTGATATGTATGAACTCGTGGGAAGATAAGGATTCCATTGATGTTAATTTTGTCGGATTCCGAGACGTGGGCCCGGGGGTCGGGTTTGGTCAATTTCGGGATTTGTGTTGAAATTTGATTAATTTCGTATGGGTTTCACCCCTTTAGCATATAATGATGGTTATGAACTGATTTTGGATAGATTCGACGCGTGTTGAGGCCGATTCGAGAAGCAAGGGCATCGTGGACTAGAGTTTGGACCGGATTGAGGTAAGTAATGACTGTAAATATTGTCCTGAGGGTATGAAACCCCGGATTTTACTTCGTTGTGCTATTTTGAGGTGACGCACACACTAGGTGACGAGCGTGGGGTTGTGCATCGTTGGGGATTGTGACTTGGTCCGTCCCGTGCGACTATTAAGTCGCGTATTTTACTTGAAAACTATTAGATATTGTTATATTTTGGAAAATATTATTGTGTTTGGGTATAAACGCCGTGTCTGGGCCTTGTGCCGATTGTTTGGACCCTTAGGGGCTTTTACTACTGTTTTTCCTCACTATTTTGGTTTAAAGTTACACTCAGTCATGCTATGTTCTTACTGTTTTCATAACTCGTTTTATTCACTCCTTTTGATTTCATAAATGATTTTGAGCCGAGTACTTGTTTTACTGTCAGCCCGAGGGGCTTGAGTGAGATCTGATTGAGTGAGGCCGAGGGACTATGTTGTGAGGATATTGTGATATATTGTGAGGCCGAGGGCCTAATGGATTTATGCCACGAGTTGGCTTGTTGTTATAAGGCCGAGAGCCTGACTTGTTATGCCACGAGGTGGCTTGTGATAGCGTTTGGGCTGTAAGGAGCCCCTCACGGAGTCTGTACACCCCCAGTGAGCGCGGGTACCCAGTGTGAGATGTGATATTGCCCGAGGGCCGGTTGTTGTTCATGTTATTGCCCGAGGGGCTGATACGAGTGATTGTGAGATAGCCCGAGGGGCTGGTTCTGTTGGTATTTTGCCCGAGGGGCTGATTTATGTTCTATCCTTTTCTTCCTATTTTCTTCAATCATTTGAACTACTAAAAGATGTTTTAAATAGGTTTTCACCGAACTAAGTGGTTTTTATGAGCTTTTACTGTTGTATTTTATTGTTCTGGTTTACACTGCTTTGATGTAGCATTATGCTATGATTTACGTATTTTCTTATCGCTCAGCTGCCTTTACTTTTGTTACTTACTAAGTTGGCGTACTCACATTACTCCCTACACCCTGTGTGCAGATTCAGGAGTCTCGGGTCACACTAGCGAGGGCTGATTTGCTTTCCAGCAGGCTTGTTCGGAGTTGACTAGGTAGCTGCTCAGTGTCCCCAGCCCAGTGCTTCTCCTTCCTATCTTTATTTCACTTGTTCTAGCTTTGTATTAGACTATGTTGTCTTTTCTTAGTCTTAGACGGATTTTAGATGCTCATGACTGGTGACACCCCGATGTCGGGCTGTGTTTGTTTCCGCACTGTTCCATTCGACTCTTTATTTTGGGATTTATAGCTTATTAATGACTTAAAATGAATTATTATAACTGCTTAGTTGGTTTGGGGATTTGTGTCGGGTGGCCTTGTTTCACGATAGGCACCATCACGACCATGGTTAGATTTTGGGTCGTGACAGGCACCTGGTATCTTGTCGACCCTTTCTTGGTGTTCTTTTATTTGGTCTCGAAGCTCTTTGTTCTTGTTTTCCATTTCCTCCATCTTTTTCAAAATGGTTATGAGGGTGTCGTCACCTGCACTATTAGCGATGTTGTGAGTAATACCTATTATCGGAGGAGGGAACGAGTCATGCTGGTCGCATGCTGTTGGTATAACGCAAGTCCTTGCGTTCTCTACATCCTTATCCTGAGTGGCCTTATGGAGGATTCTGGTTAGTGTGTCAGTTAGCCAAGCCTCGAGGAGCTTTTTTACTTCTGGTGGCGTCTCTTCCATCATGGACGTGGAAGCTCCTTTACTGCGAGATGTTGCGATGCTGCCTTGAGGAGGAGGTGATCCGTCTCGCCTGTGGAGATCCGGCATCAACCAGCAACCGCCCCGCATCCGCAAGAACTCTTTTTTTTTTAAAACAACCCGCCTGCCCCGCCCCGCCCTCCACCCGCACAAGCCCAAACTCCGCCCCGCCCCACTCCGCATCCGCACCCGCACAAGCCCAAATCTGCACTGCTCCGCATAAGTTCAAACCCGCCCCGCTCCATTGCCATCCCTAACTCTATGCATACAAATTTGTATTCGCCACAGGAAGCACTATTCCATTATCATGTATGTGCATTCACTCAATTTCTTTTCTGTGCATAGAAAAAGAAGTAGAGCAAACGCAAAAGCGAAGTAGAAGAAGCAGGTCTGTCGCTCTTTTAAGTTGTAGCGTTATAAATCCTGCAAATGGTTTCATCCACTTGCAACGATGGATGTCTTCCATAACAGTTTTAGATTGGTTATGTATCCATAACAGGTTTTGGATTGGTTCTGTAACAACGAAATATTTCAATAAATAGGTTCACTGATGAACCTATTCGATACTCTCAAAAGAAGAAATAAATCCTCTCTTCTAATGTTGTCATTCTCTTCTATTATTAGTCCTAGTTAATTACATAGTTCTTGCTATATTGATTTTATTTTATAAGACGTTATCAGCACGAGGCTCTAATCCTTTCCATTACCATTTTAAGGTTTATTTTCATATATCCTCCAGATATGTCTTAATACATGTTACATATTTTATATTAATTCAAGTTCTTATAGTAGTTGTTATGTCGTCACAGAAAAGAAATTAATAGACATAAAATAATTATATAGTAATTCGTTATTCACATGTATATCAGAAAGCATTTGGTTAGAGATATTGTAAAAATTTGCCATGATTTTTAATTGGTAGAAATACTCGTTAACTCCTCTTAACTGAAGATGACCTTAGTAATTTTATTTAACCAATTTCTTTTAGATTTATATTCAGATATAATACTTTTTTTAAAAGGATATATTTATGTGTAATTGAAATGACTTGATCAAGTGTTTTGGTTCATTCAATAAGTACTGGACAGACATATGTTTCTCACTTGTCATGAAAATTTAACTTACTAATATATTGTGAAAACACTTAGAGTTCTCCAGTAAAATTTTGTTTATGTATTCTATAATATTTGTCAGATACCATCATAATTTATTACAAGTTATTTGCTGCAAATTTAAAGCCTATAAATATACTAATAATTCTGAAGATGGCTCTCTCATTTAAAGAAGAGAATTTTAAGATTCATTTTATTTGGGAGATGAGAAGATAAATAGTAGCTGGCTGATGTGAATGCTTAGTTATACGATTTATTTGTCAATGAATCATAATGATCTCTTAATCAATTTCTGCATGGTTGTTACTACTTTGCTGATGGTTTACCAGTACCTACAATTTATCAACCAATAGTTAATTATTTGTATTACAAGGTATACTTGAACTATATTCAGTTTCATTATATACATGAGTAGCAGAAGTGATTATATTCTTAATTTTGTTTTTGCTTATGACCACAAGAGTGATAATTGATATTTTCATAAATGCTCGGGGGTAAGTCCCACGACACTCTAAGAATAATGCATCAAGTTCATGTTCACCGTAATAATAAGAGGGTTCGAGTCCGGATGATTAAGGCATAATATGCATTTATGAAGGTAAGACATTGGTTCCCAATGCATCATATTGATGATGATTTTGAAAAAAAACAATATAATTATCGTGGCCATATGAATTGGCGTGGTCGTGGCAAGAAATGAAATAATAATCGTCATAATGATAGTAAGTATAAAAAGGAGAACAATAAGGGTTCTCAATATATCCTTCAAAAGGTGAAGGCAATGTTTACCATCAAATTGGCATAGAAAAATAATAAATCACGTCGCAATGATTATACTCCATTCTCTGAAGAGAATGTGACTTGTGATAAACATTTAGAATGCAGACTCATTCTTGAAGGTGAATGTAGCAATATGTGTAAAGTAATGAATAAAGACGTACAATGCATGATTGGATACATACCACAACTCGCCTCTAAGGGAGGCTTGAGAGAAAGAAAGATAATGAATATTAAAGTGTTGTTACATGAATATGTCATTGGTCGCGTACATGTGGTATGCCGAAATATTTTGACATGCCTTATAAAAGGTTATTAAAGGCAAAATTCAAGCAAGAAATAATTTTGTTTATGATGTCTTTGACCATGACAATTTATTATAATATGATTTTCTCCGTGAAGGAGACATTTACCATATGAATGGTGTGACAAAAGATCTTGTAGTACAAAATCAATTAAGAGCTCCGGAAGAACTAACTTATTATTACCCGGGTGGATAAAATTATTCATGACATTGATATTGTAGTAAGTCTCAAAAGAAACTTTTTGAGTTTCAAATGTATAAGCCAACGTGGTTGGCATATTGAGACTATAAATGAAAGGAAGGTTGAGTATATTCATATTACTATAATCATACCGGGTAAATATAAAAGGTTACCCGACTTTCCTTCTATTTGTACTACACAAGTATATGTATGATGATGCAATCACATGCCACGAGTAAACTAGAGGTTTACTGAAACAAATATTAGTTGGCATGACTGGTAGGTCATCCCGGTTCAATTATGATGCGCAAATGATTGAGAATTCACATTGACATATTTCTTCAAGAATTCTCTTGTGTTGCTTATTCTCATGATATACCAGCTAAGTTTGGCTTTTGCAACGTTGTTTGCTCAAATTATTAGAGCACAGTTCCAGAACGTAAATTATGATGATTTATCTTGATAATGATGCTTTAAATCCAAGTTGGTTTAGCAGAAATTATATGCCTCCAACTATAGCTAACCAATTGGTTATGAGAACAAAA
This sequence comes from Nicotiana attenuata, assembly GCF_001879085.1. Taxonomy (NCBI): domain Eukaryota; kingdom Viridiplantae; phylum Streptophyta; class Magnoliopsida; order Solanales; family Solanaceae; genus Nicotiana; species Nicotiana attenuata. The sequence continues at coordinate 258,545 of NW_017670715.1, read as the reverse complement.
CTCACAAAAAAATAAAATTTGGTGAGATGCATTATTTAATATATAGTAACACTTGTACGTATCTAGCCAACAAATTATTGATAAATTCTCCCTATCACAATTGGTTTAGGGTCAGGAACCAAATAAATTCCATCTAGAAATATGAATGTGCAATATGATTTAATTGCTCCACCATAATACATAAAGATGAGTCTCTAAAGAATGATGGGGATATGTCTTGGTGATCCATATTAGGGGGGAAAAATGGGCAGCTGAAAAAATATTACATGAAATGAATTATTATGAGTACATCTAGATCCTCACACAAGAAAATATGAACTTGAAGTTCAAGTGATAATTCATTTGCAAAATATTGCTAGGCACATTTGTTGACCCAAAGCTAAATATCATATTTCAGCTGCTAGTGCTCCAAAAAAGGATAAAGTCCATGAAGGACAGAGTCTATGGCACACATGAAGCATAATAGACCAATCGGTTTCAAAAATAAAACTCCTTGAAGAAGGAGATGAGCAAATGATCAAAATGACCATAATAAAGAGGCGAATGCTCTATAAGAGCACGACGACATAACACTTTATAAGACCTCATAAGAGAGGCTCAGGTACCTGAAAATAATGAGATCTCGATAAGTTATGTCTTTATTGAGTGATGATGGAACCGATATAAAATGATCATCGATGATATTATTGATATAATGTAGCACTCAATATTATTAATATTGACGAGGATCTTTAGCTCAAATCTGTCATAGAATGTGGACAGATAAATGATTGGCCAAAATGAAAAATACGCAATCAAGATTGACTTCACCTGAAAAATGTGAAATTGGACGTATAGTCCGAACACCTGAAAGTATAAAGCCCAGTGGAGGTAAACATATGTTCTTGTGCAAAAGCAAAATACAAAATCAAGTCTATAGATATAAAGACAACTTGTGGCACAAGATTTTTCGTAAATATCCTGGCATTGATTATATGGAGATATATTCTCCTGTGGTGGATACAATCACATTCAGGTATCTTATTAGTCTAGCAATTCATGAAAAACTTGATATGCGTCTTATGGATGTTGTCACGGCCTATTTATATGGCTCACTGGACAACGAAATTTTTATAAAAATCCCTGAAGGATTCAAAGTACCTGAAATATACAAAGATTCTCGGGAAACTTGTTCGATAAAGCTTCAAAAATCCTTGTATGGATTGAAGCAATCAAAGCGCATATGGTCTATTCAGATATCTGCGAGAGACCATTGATATGGGATTATTTTATTCAAATGAATCTACGTCACAAATGATAGGTTATGCAGATGCAGGATATTTGTCTGACCCATATAAAGGTCGATCTCAAATAGGCTATTTATTTACTTGTGGAGGTACTGCCATATCATGGCTTTCAACAAAACAAACTATGGTTGCTACTTCTTCAAATCATGCAGAGATAATAGTCATTCATGAAGCGAGTCGAGAATGCGTTTGGTTGAGATCAATAACTCAACATATCCAGGAGCTATGTGGTCTTTCATGGGGAAAGGATATCCCAATAACATTATATAAAGACAATGCTGCATGTATATCTCAACTAAAAGGGGGATATATTAAAGGAGACAGAACAAAGCATATTTCACCAAAATTCTTTTTCACGCATGATCTTCAAAAGAATGGTGAATTAGATGTTCAACAAATTCGTTCAAGTGATAATTTGGCAGATTTGTTCACTAAGGCATTGCCGACATCAACATTTGAGAAGTTAAGATACAAGATTGGAATGCATCGTCTCTGAGATATCAAATAAGGTTTTTGTTTTATCAGGGGGAGAAATACGCGTTGTACTCTTTTTTCCTTAACCAAGATTTCGTCCCATTTGGGTTTTCCTGGTAAGGTTTGTAATGAGGCAACTCTTAATGCGTATTACAAGATATGTGTACTCCTTTTCCTTCACTAAGATTTTTCCCACTGGGTTTTTCTTATTAAGGTTTTAATGAGGCACATTATCTGTTAGTGGACATCCAAGGGGGAGTGTTATAAATCCTGCAAATGGTTTCATCCACTTGCAACGATGGATGTCTTCCATAGCAGTTTTAGATTGGTTATGTATCCATAACAGGTTTTGGATTGGTTATGTATCCAAAACAGGTTTTAGATTGGTTATGTATCCAAAACAGGTTTTGGATTGATTTTGTAACAACGAAATATTTCTATAAATAGGTTCACCGATGAACCTATTCGATACTCTCAAACGAAGAAATAAATCCTCTCTTCTAATGTTGTCATTCTCTTCTATTATTAGTCTTAGTTAATTATATAGTTCTTGCTATATTGATTTTATTTTATAACAAGTAGCTAATTTTTAATTTCTTGCAAATATTGGTTATATTTTAAACTGTAGCCCAAAAAGTGGATACTTGTGAAAATATCTCTAAAATCAAGCCAAATAGCCGCTCATCCAACTGCATAAATTAAAAATTGTGGGTAGAATAAATATATATATATATATGTGTGTGTGTGTGTGTGTGTAGAATTACGTATAATCAATTTATAAATTATACATATAGCTAGAAAAAATAAATAATGAATATCTACGACTATTTAAGGGTATTATTGTTTTTAGCCTGCGCCAAAAACTATTTACATTTGATAGCCGAAAAAGTGTTTACAACTTGTATAAATTTTGTATATATATATATATATATTTTATTTCGACTATTATTTTTTAAAGCTCGTACGTAGTGTCACTTTTCGACTATGACTATTAATGTAAAGATCCTATTTACTTAAACCAAAGCGAAACCAGAACTGAAACCCGATCTTTCTACCCGGACACTGGGAACGCCATTGATGAAGCTCTCCGTTCCTCTCATCACCTGGACCTGAATACAAAGTTACAATGGACTACAATTACAATGGACGGACGGGAATACAACCAAACCCAAGTCTATACCCTAACCCTCCATCACTGACGGACCCTTATGCTTCCATTCTCCAATCTACCTCCCTACCTGCCCATCAATCTGTGCCTCTAAACCCTAACCCTAGCTCATATACACTTAGTTCAGGACAGGAATTCCAGCAACAGGGTTTGGTCTTTGGTTATGGCCACGCCAATGGTGCTAACTCTGTGGAAGCAACGGCGGTATATTATCAAAATTTGGTAGCAAATGAACAATTCAGGCTTAATGAGGTCAGTCATAATACTACTGTTGTTAGTTATTTTTTTTATCAATTGGGCATCCTTGAATATCATGGGATTGGAGCAATTTGAATTTACTCCCTTAGTTCCATTTTATATGATATGTTAATTTGATTAATGTATTGTATTAGTTGTTTCATGTATTGTGGATGGGGTAAAATATGGAAGTTCAAGATATAAATCGTTAAATGGACCGGTTGGAGTAATAACCTTGGGAACAAAGGTTCCAATCTTTAGACATCATAAGTGAATTCCTCTCATCTTCCTAAGTCTTGGTGGACATAGTTATCTCATAGTTCGTGCCTTTTTGGTGGGAGCCACTGCTAATATAGTATAATTTGAGTTTCGTCTATTGTTTAACGTTGTATAAAATAATATGCTACTAAACATTTGGTGGACGCCCCAAAATGGAAAGTATGTTATATAAATTGGTAAGACCGCAATACATGATGCGTGGTTAGGCACATGCCATGGGTTCGAACCCTACCCTAGATGAAAGATGAAAGCCTGGTATTTGAGTGGACAAAGATAGAGGGATGAGTCCATTTCTACTGAGTTTCAAACTGTGCACCACGGGCCCTCGACATTGGCGGATCCAGAAAACAACGCACGGTTTCACGGAAACTCAGTAGCTTCTGTCCAGACCTTGTATATGCATTAAAAAATCAACCGAAATCTATAATTATTTGACTGTAAACCCAACTATTGTTGTATATTATTCTGAGGTCATTGTAGGAACCCATAAACTTCAAATTCTGGATCCGCCTCTAGTGCTCGGGATTTCTCTGTTATAAAAAAATATTGGAATGGAGGGAGTATATGATTTTTGGTGTCCTTCAGCAGTTACCATCTGTCTCCTTTCTCATGTTTCCTTCTAATTATGGAGGGAGTATAAGGTATTGGTTTCTTTCAATAATTACCATATATGTTCTTTCTCCCTTTTCCTTCTAATTCCTATAGAAGAGTACTGGTGGTAGAGGTATTGTGATGAAGAAACGTCCCTATTTTATAGAGTTGATTTTGGTGGAAATTCGAGAAGGTTTAAAGAAAAGATTTTGGATGATAAGTAAAAAATAAGAAAGTGAAACAGTGAAGGGCAAGTGATACAAAGGCTACTTTAAGCTATCCAAACTGTCTCAGTTTATATAACTTTTATCCCAAGTAAGTCATAAATCATCCATAAGTCTCGGTTAAGCTCTTATATTTGTTTGATTTGCACCAAACATTTAACTTCTACGTGAATGTTACAAAACCATTTCTGTCACATGCAGCAAACCAAGTGGTAAATTAAGGAATTTTTCTTACCGCCAAGGTGGTGCCAACTGTGTTACATCCAATACTCTCTCTCTATACAATTAAACAATGAGTAGAAAGGGGGAAAACAATCAAAGGGGAACTTGCTGTGGAATTTGATTATATGTATACATGTAGAGACCGAGGTTCATCGACCATAATGTCAAATGCAATAGAAGTATTTTATCTTGGATCAATTGACATATTTAAGGTCGGTTTTCCTGATTGAGGCAGTCCATGATAGTGTTGATCCTTTGCTAGTTTGTTTTCTTTTTCAGAAATTATCGACAATAGTTTGGTTGTTCATGGTTAGATTCTTACTAGTGTTCTTAAATTTAGATGTTTGATGATAAGTGATGCACCCGTCATCATTCAAGGGCCAAGGCTGGATCCCGTTAATTACACCTACCTCCTCATCTGTTTCTGTTCTGCATTGATCTTATGAAATGATTGACCAATTGTCACGACCCAAAACCCGGTCGTGATGGCGCCCAACACTAATGCTAGGCAAGCCCGACCATTTACTCTCTCAACCCGAGCACAAAGCTCAAAACCAATTAATCAGATACTTAAAATCAAATATTAATACTCATAGTTGAAATACTCAATTAAAACAATGCGAAATACTGACATAAACTGTAACTCCCAAAGACCTGGAGTCATGAGTCTAGAGCCTCTAACTAATACAGAGTCAAGAATCCTCAAAATAAGTATGTTCTAAAGTACGGAAATAATAAAGGGATAAGAGAGGAGTCGGGTCCTGCGGACGTCATAGCAGCTACCTCGACCACTCCTGGAACTCTGGAAACCAGCGGCTAGCTCAACTAAGCTCCCGAAGTACCTGAATCTGCACACAAGGTGCAGGGAGTAGGGGGTGAGTACTACCAACTCAGTGAGTAATAAGCATATAAAATGTCTGAAGATAAGAAATCCACGAAATGCCACAAAGTAAAGCTAAAACTAACAGTCCAACACCTAACTACGAACCAAAAGCAAAACAACTTCAAATATATCAGTCAAGTATAATGTAAGGATGCAATGCAATTCACATGACCGCTACGGCGCGTAGCCCGATCCATTTAACGTCGACGGCGCTCACTGGGGGTGTGTACAGACTCCGGAGGGGCTCCTTCAGCCCAAGCGCAATATAATCATACCATTCGCTGCGGCGTGCAGCCCGATCCATACTCAGTCCACAACGTGCATATGAGTCACGTAACAGATTCAATTAATTTCCCAATTTCCGATTTATTAAGAAGAATATACTTTAGATATTTAACTTCAGGAAAAGTGACTTAGCATTTCATAACAGTGATTAAACACAGGACTGAGATCAATGATTATACAAAGCGTCACTGCCCAACTCCACTCCAGACCGCTTTTGCGACCGAGATTACGCTTCTGCAGAACCGCTTATGCGGTCCATTTCCGCAGAAGCGAACATACCAGATACCAGCAAAATCTGCCATTTCCTCAACTTGAATTTCATCCCGATAGCCATCCGAAATCACTCCGAGGCCCCCGGGACCTCAACCAATAGCACCAACACACCCCAAGACCTTATTCAAACTTGTTCCAATCATCAAAACACTATCGTTAACATCAAAATCATCGAATTACCACGGATTCAAGCCTAAGTTAAACTAAAACTTCCGAAACTTGCATTTGATCTAAAACCCGTCCTAAACACCTCCGAATGATCTGAAACTTTGCACGCATATCCAAAATCACCTAACGGAGCTACTGCAACTCTCGGAATTCCATTCTGACCCTCGGATCAAAATCTCACCTACCATCCGGAATTCACCAAAATCCAACCTTAGCCAATTCAAGCCTAATTCTACACTGGACCTCCAAATTCAATTCCGATTGCGCTCCTAAGTCACAAATCATCCCCCGAAACTAGTCGAATCATCGGAAATCCATTCCGAGCCTTCTAACTCATAAGTCAACCTTCGGTTGACTTTTCCAAACTAACCTTCTCATAAAGAGACTTATTGCCTCATTTCTAACCGAACTCTAACCGAATTACTTCAAATTCTCCAAACACATATAATGAAACATATAGGAGCATAAAACGGGGAAAACGGGGCGGTAACTCCCGTAACGACGGGTCGGGTCGTTACATGTTTCATCCATATGGTTGTCTTAGATGATAATCTTTCATGGGATTGACATCTCACTTGAAGGTCGTTCATTTCCTGCTGTAAATATTTTTCTCATCCACAGCGTTCTGTCTCCTTTATTTTCTTGCTTCGTCTTATCATATATGTATATGTTTAAATAGTTTCAGCATTCTAGAAATGTCTATAAGTACTCTCACTATTTAAAAGATTGTCACTTGAGTACTTTATCTACAGGTGGCTGCATTGTCTCTAAATGGTGGAAAGAAATCGACTCCTGCAAATGTAAATTCCAACATTTTTATCCAGCCTCAGAGTAGTGGGTCTTGGAAAAGTGGCCACAAGAAAAGTAAGATACAACCTGTATGGTGTGAGGCTTGCAAACTTGAATTTAACAGCAAAACTGTTCTTGACCAACATAAATTAGGGAAAAAACACAAAAGAAGTTTGGACAAATTAAGAGGAGGCAGTGTTGTCGCAACTCCTGCTTTTGCCCCTTTTGTTGCTTCTGAGGTGTCAGTTAACCCATTTGTTGGACTGCAAGAGACTCCTGGCAAGGTGAATTCAGTGAGTGGGCAAGATGCAGGGAAGAAGACAGTTGAACTGGTGGAGAATTTGGAGACCAAAAGACAAAAAGTTTTGGAAGGAGGAGCAGCCACAAACGAGGTTCGCACTTGTCTCGCTTGCAATGTGGTTTGCAACAGTGAGACCGTTTTCAGAATTCATCTCGCTGGTAAAAAGCACATTGCTAACATGTCAAAGCAAGAGAAGTTTACCCCTGCTGCTGCCTCTCTTGTTCCTTCTGAGGTGTCAGTTAACACATTTATTGGACCACAAGAGAAGCCTGACAAGGTGAATTTAGGAAATGGGCAAGATGCAGCGAAGAAGGCAGCTGAGATGGTGGAGGATTTGGAGACCAAGAGACGAAAAGTCTTGAAAGAAGGAGCAGCCACAAATGAGGTCCGTGTGTGTCTTGTGTGTAACGTGGTTTGCAACAGTGAGACTGTTTTCAAAGTTCATCTCGCTGGTAAAAAGCATATAGCTAACATGAAAAAGCAAGCATCTGGAGCTGGAGTAGTTCGTGTAAATTAGAATGGGGATTTTGAAGGAAATTTAGAGGAGATGGCGTTCATTCATGTTTCCTTGTTCAGGTTTCTTACGTATAATACAACTAGTTTACTGTAAATGACACCATATGCAATATGCTTGATAATAATTCCTTGCCTTTAAGCCAATGGATTTCCTGAAACCACAAGGGATCGTATCAGGACTTATCAAAGTGGACACTAATTTGGAAACTGGAGCTGATTAAACCAGAACATGAAAACCAAGTCTTTTCCAGCTATCAGTTCATAAAGAAGTGGGTTTTTATGTGGATAAACAAGACGGTTGATGTAATCGAAGTGTTCCAAACCTCCAAAGCCTTTGCAGCAGACCACACAGCAGTCAGCAACTGCATCAGGTATAATTGCTTAGCAGGGCACTGAGAACTACAAACATGTTAGTGTCTAGCTTTTGTTGTAAACCAGAAAACACAGTTTGAAACGGTTTTTTATCTTATGGATACTGTACGCAAAATTTTCTTTTTTATGTGATAGACTCTTAGGTCAAAACTGTGGCAGCTGGCACTATATTGTGCTGGAGTATTTTTCGGATTTTGAACAATGTTTTCGTTCAGATTTATCTTTACATGAAAAGTGGCTAAATTTCGATTATTTTTGGAACTGTGGCTATTTTTGAATGACCACTTGTAAATTTGGCTATTTTTGAATTTCTTCCAATTATATATGTTCCCTGAGATGAAAACACTAGGAAAATATGTTCACTCATAGTGATTTTGCTTAGTTGATTGGGTTAAACCGATTACTAAAGATAACTACCAATTATAAGTGGAATTAGTAACATGATAATAAGGCAAGTAACCTATAACAATGCACTAATTATGTAAAAATCAACTTCAATGTAATATCCAAGATCCGAGGAGATTTCGACATGATATTAAGCAACTCTTGCATTGAGAAAAAGAATACGTATGATGAACTTGGCAATTAGTTATTAACCACTCAATCAGTAGTTTACTCATCACGTGTCCATGTCTATATAGGCCATAACTTATCGAGATACCCTTGTATGTTATTTTATAACTTGATGTAAGCCAATATGCAACCAATTAATGTAATGTTCATCTTCCAACATATTCTAATTTTCGATTTTTCCGTTCAAATGGGGAACTACATTGCATGAAGGGAGTTCAATTGAAGAAATCCTCTCATCAAAAAGTTATAGTGAACAAATAATAGAGTAAAGATAACTTTTTATTGAGTATATATAAATCATTAGATCCCCTTGACATAAGGAAAGCTTCTAATGTAACTTTAAAGGTGACTCAAAGAATATTGTAGGTCACAAATTTGAATGCTAAGTGTCTCATTCTTGTATATTTTTTGAATATTCCCTTGTTCGAGTTCCTCGTTTCGTAGCTGTCTCCACTCACGACCTAGTTTGCTTCCTACCTTGGTCAGACTATACCAGCAGATATAGTACATAGTTGGCATGATCAACGCATGCGCAGGGGGACAATAGTATGTCCATTGAATCTCTTGTGGGGGCACTGGTTCTGTATCTTCCCATGGAGTACGTATACGTTGTTTGTGATACAGTTAGACCTCTCTATAATAAACATCTTCTAGAACAACACTTCTCTATAACGACTAAGTTTATTATGTTATGTTATACGTTCCCTATAACAACACTTTACTATATATATATATATAGTAGCAAAACAGTTTCGGAAGAAAATGATGATCACATGGACGAGGTAAGGCAGCAAAAAGGTTTCTGTACCTTTTTGACAGCTCATTTGACTATCCATCCCTATCTCATACATTTCACAAAAAGTAGTCTATGAAGATATAGTACTCACTACTCACCTTAGTTTAAAATTTCTGTCGGTCACTGAATTGAAATGAATGCTCAAAGTCTTTTCCGAAAGAGAAAAATGTGGCAATGTGGCAGCCAGAAAATATATAACTTATGTATATGCAGTTACAATAAGATTCTTTTATACAATTAATGTAATCTTTTGAGAACCGTGACAAGTCACTTATCATCTTTTGCAGATGAAATGTTTTCATTGTAAGTATGTATTGGTTAAACTCGAAATTAGTTACTTGTGTTACCAATATTTTATTAACTTACATATATATAATGGTAGGTGTAGAACTTTTACACTATTAGTGTTTCTAAATTTGACATAATTAGAAACATGCTTCGTTTTACTGATTATTTTCACTTTTTTTTTTATGGATAATAATCTGTAGTTCTATTTTAAATGACATGATAGTGTATGAAAAAACTTACATTATCTGTGAAAGAAGTTAAAATCTTCAAAATAAATGATTTTACACCCACATCGAGCCAAAAAAGCTATCTATCTATCTATATTTATATTTATACTATATTAAAAGCAGAAGGCCTTTAGCGAAATGTCGTTAGCCTTTTTTACCCTTTTAGAAATATATTTTACATTGGAATAAAATTGTAAAATCAAAAAACTTTCCTAATATTTAAGAGTTGTAAATCAAATCAGTTTTTTCTAATTTAATTTAGTGTTTAATATCTTCTCCTATTAAGGATACAAAATATTAAAACATAACAGAATGCAAAAAAGTAGGAGAACTTTTTTCGCTGGTTTCGACTTTCGAACAAGGAAATTTCACGATCTTGTGTAATATTTTTGTTCTCTGTCCTTTTTGTTTAATCATAAAGACCAATTTTGCCTCTTTATTTTCCTTTCATATGATTTATTTGTTGTTTTTTAAAATTTAATATCATAAGTATTTTTTTAGAAGCTTTGTTGTTAAATTCGTTTATTTCTATTTTTAAAATTTACTATAGCATTGGGTTTTAAAATAGTAATTGTTGCTGGAAAAATAGAAGTTATTAATTTATGATGAAAAATTAATTATCATAATTTAATTTGCAGAAATACGTAAATTACCTCAATGCACATTCATGTTAAATAGATGGAAAATGAATTTTATTTTTTGGTAAAAAAGAAACTAATATTATCACTAAGAAAGTTTATTACATAATTTAACTTTAAAAAACATGAATTAGTTATAAAATTCATCTTGTAGATGATAATTTTTATAATCGGTTACTAATTTGTCACTGGATAGGATTAGCGATGAATTTGTCCATCGCTAATTTTTATTCTTTTTGTAGTTCACTTGTCTACGATACATGGTACCTTGGTGATTTTTTTTACTATGAAATTAATATAAAAGAACGGGATACATAATAGAACATTAAACTTTCAAAATTATATTAGTTGTTTTCATACTTAGCTAGGCCATCCGCTACTTCTTGGACTGAATAGGCTCAATATTTATCATTTTCAAGAGCTTATATTTTTAAAATTTATTTTTTGAAGGGCTTATATTTTTTTCTAATAATTTTATACGTGTCGATAAAGGGCATACGCATTGAAAAAAAATAGTATTCAATTAATTTTTTTTAATATTTAAGATTTTAAAATAAAAATAAAATATAGTTTAGTAAATTGTTTCTTATTTAAATTATACGCAAGAATTCCTAACGTTATGATTTTAAGATCACTTAAATTTTATTTTTATAAATTCTTTCTCATTTGAACACTTCAAAAATAGAGTTTTTCTTAGCTAAAATTACAACTTGCTTATTATTATTTGAACAAATATGTAGAATCTTCTAATATTAATACTTAATTAATATATTTAATACTTAAATATTAATTAATATTTCATCTTAAATAATTTTTTTATTTGAACACATTGAAAATAAAAGTTTTATTTTACATACTAGATAACTTTTGATACTTTCAACTACATTTAAATTTAGGAATATTAATATTTCACACTTGAAAAGTTCTTAAATTTTGACTAATTCACGCACACACTAGGAAAGTTTTGATATAAATTTTTGACAATGGATTTTTTACAAATTATATTAGATGAAGATGAGCTCTTTGAGAACTTATTAGAGTCTTTTTTTTAATAAAAATTTTACACAATTTTATATACACATGTAATTTTATAAAAGAAGTTACTATTACGCCTTTTCATCGTCATAATTTTGCTTTGTTCAAGTAACAACTACAAAATTAAAGGTTTCAGGTTCTCTTTCTTTGAGCAATTTTTTCTTTTTTAATATTAGTAGTTGAATTTTGCTTTCAAGTATTTGTATTAGTAGTTGAACTTTGCACGCACATGTTTAACCAATACATCTTATTTTGATGTTCTTGATTGTAAAGTTTGGTTGACTAGTATCCTTTTTGCATCAGACTGTATGCTTTAACTGTTTATCAAGTAAACAATTTATATTATACCCAGTCTTTAATTTGTTTGCGGTATTTGTAGGCATATGTTTCAAGATTAGTGCATTATAACCCATCATCTTGGAGTTTACATACTTTTATTTTTGGAGTTATATTAGAAAATTTCTAAGAATACCGTGTGAGGATGTTTCATTATAGTTTAGTATGCATAATAAGACAAATGAGTCTGTTCTGCTAATACTTTTATGATGCAAATTTTGGTGCACCCAGAGATTTTTGGGTTTCTACGAGTGTAACCAAAATTGAAAAATACTACTCCCTCAATTATGACGATGGCCACATCCCAAAACTAAACAGGACGAGGACACAATCCCTTTCGTGCACTAAATCAAAAAGTTTCAATTTTAATTTGTTTAATTACACTTTCAATTTATAACTCAAACATAATTTTTAATAATATTTATGTAATTTTTAAAAATAATTTATTCATTGGAACTAAAATACACGCTCAACCCGCGTATTCTAAAGAAGAAAAAAAGGACGTCTTTGGTTTTGAATTTCAACTCTCAAATAGTCTATTTTGCATGATTATCGACATTTCGATTGCCGACAACAAGTTAATGAAATTAACACTGTAAATTAATGCCCTAATGAATCGTGCCTTACATGACTAATTCTTCTTGAGAGGACAGTCATTAACGCAATTAGAAGAAGAAAAATAAAAGATCAAAGCCGATTTTCTGATAAAATTAATTTTAAAAAGTGTTTAATTTAGGAGCTGTCCATCTTTGATTTTACTTTCTACATGAATAGATGGATTACAAAACAAATGTTCTATTTTTCTTACAGAGTGACATTATCCAAAGTACGAATATTAAATCCTCTAATTTTCACATTATATTTATCACCATTTTTCATCATCGTCCTATCGTTTTGACCCAAAAAAACACTTGTGCTTCGGTTTGAATTAATATTTTATTTCTAAAAGATAGTAGTATATACTTATCGTTGACATTGCTAAACATGTAAATCAAATCAAGTTAAATAGAAAACGAATTTATTTCTTTTAATATTAATGATTTTTTTTCTTTTGTATCATTGAAAAAAAACTATACTTACGGCAGGGGAACAAAGAAGATAAAGTTAATTGAGTTAAAGCATTACAAACTTATCCATAAATATTTAACACTCTTTGAAAATTTAAAAACTACCAAATCTCTTTAGTAGGTAATTGCATAAATTTTTTTAAAATAAAAAAGAATGTGCTACAAGATTATAATTGTACGAAGTTTGCGTCTATTATTAAATTTGAAATGATTTTTTAAACTATCCTGTTTACCCTAAAATTCGAGTAACAATGAAACTTATATTGTGGTTTTAAGGATATGTGATTCAATCCATACCAATTGATAAACAAGGATTTAAATAGATAAATTAGAGAATAAAACAAATCAAACCAGTTATGCAAGCCAAATCTCGACCTCGACCTATGGTACTCTCGATGTGTGATAATAAGAATAGCAAATGATAAAGCAACTCTAATGAACAGTAAGCGAAATAACAAAAAGGTATGAACATCTTATCAGTGAACAGTGTGATGCTTACAAATGAATGGGATCCTCTTTTATATAATAGGTGAACCCTAAATAATGTACACTTCTAATTATAGTAGGAAATCATATTAGCAACTTATTAACCGCTGCAGACCGATCCGTTCTGAGATTCACGCCACGATCTTCGGTCCGTTACAGATATCTTGCCTTTCCATTACTGACTTATACCGGCATCATTTCGAAGTATGCCCCCTTCTGACCTCGATTAGTGATGTCGACCTCGATCTTGGAAAGAGACTTCGATCCTGGACTCGACGTCTTGACCTTTCGACGTGGTATCTTTTTCTCCATTGAAGGGCGAAATCTGGTAGCCCTGATTTCCGCCATATACAGATAGTCCCCTCGTTTCTTGGAGTAAAACGATAAGAAACAACTTGAGCCTCGATTTTCTGGAGACCACGATAATGACGTCATCACCATGACGTAAGCGGTCGAGGTGATCGAAACGTCCGTTGGTACAGTTCCCCAAATCATTAATGTCTGTTAGTGGGCGGTCGGCCCCTAGCGCCACCGAACCGTCACCGTGAGCCTATAAATACCGGCTTCCTGGTTGAGTGAAAACTTTACTTCCACCTTCACCAAGCTTGCTTAGTCTCTTCCTCTCTCCATCTCTTCTCTTTCACCACCCATTGATTCAACCTTTTTAGTACCAAAATATCAAACTCCACTTCTTTCCGCTTCCTTCTACCTGAACCAATGGCGAAAACCTCCAAGACTGTCCCACAAAAGGAGAAAGCTTCCTCCTCTTCTTCCCTCACGGCTGATGATAAAACGCCGGTGGAACCGCTCCCTCACGAGTATGTTCAAGGCCCCTGTGTTTTAAAGAACGACGTCAAAGTCGAGAACCCTCCGTCGGTCCCCGGCCGATGTGAACACGTATCGAGATATATCTGCTCGACAATGGCGAAACATCTTGTGGTTGTGAAGAGAGATTGTAACTGGGGGGCCGAGGTCGTGGTACAAATCCCCGCACTCGAAGAGAGTATTAACTCACGTGGAGAGGTTTCTAAGTGTTTACACTTACCCCTTCACATTTGGTCCTCTTGACCCTGTTATCGTTGAGTTTCGCAAGATGTACCAGGTTACCCTTGGCCAGGTCCACCCCTCGTTCTGGCGTATAGTGATCATGCTCCGCTTCTTCTCTAGCAAGGCCAAGGGGTTGCAATTCACTCTGAGCCACCTCATACAGTTGTATCGGCCTAGACTTTTTTGAGGATTAATCAAGCTCCAACGCCAATCAACGAAGTCCTTTTTTGCGAGCATCGATAAGGACAAGGGCCGGGGTTGGATGAGCCGGTTCGTGCGGGTAAGGACCTGCGACCTCATCCTAGAGGAGAAACTGCCGTTCCCCGAGAAGTGGAACCCCGATCGTAAGTATTAGCCATTAACCTTCGTACTCTATATTTTTTTTTTGCTTTGTGTAACACTTTTATCTGTTATGCAGCGGTTGCCTGGATGCCTCATGCAATCCCCGACCTCGAAGACTGGGTTCGGAAGCTAGTGCGACTTCCTCCCATGCCAAGCGCTGCTGGCGTGACTTGGCGAGGGGCAGATAGGAGGCCAAGAATCATGGTAAGTTTATCCTACAAGCCTTTGATGACCTTTTCTGTAACGTTTCTCTTTGTTTGCACTTGACTTTCTTTTATGCAGGCCTTGGAGATGTTGCCGAAATGAGGCCGGCCTCGCCTGGGGAAGAGGCCGAGTCCCCAATTCTGAAGTCCGGGAAAGATAACAAGAGGAAGAGGGTCTCAAAGTTCGAGGAACCTCAACCTAAAAGGGCTCCTGCTCGAAGACGCAGGAGAAATCTCATCCCTGTGACTATTGAGTCGGTCCACCAGTTGGGGGAAGAAGAAGAGGAAGATGAGGGCGACGACTCGGCTTTGGTGGCCCGAAAGCCAGGCGAGGTCGCCAAGCCTTCCAAGTCGGAGGCGATTATCGAGCCCCTGCCTCGTGATGAGAAGGCTTCAAAGAAAGATTCGAGCAAAGCCCTCGAATCGCCCGAGGTTGAGATCATTTCTCGGCCATCGACAAGCGTGCCGGAGGGGGCCGGTTTTGAGACCCTAAGAGTTGAACAAAGCGCCCCGAGCGATTCGCTCGGGGCCATGACAATAGGTCAATCTCCTTCTCTACCGGCATTTTCCGAGGAGGCTATAAGGGATGCTCGGGCTCTATAGATCCCTGACATAGGCGGAGTCCCCTATGAAGAGGATCCCATCCGGGATTGCTTTTCCGAGGTTAATGATGTTGCTGATCTCAACGATGCATCTTCCCTTTTTGAAGAGGCTTAACGCCTTTTTTCTCGAGTAAGTACTAATCCCGTTGTTGCAATTTTCTTTTCCTTCTTCTCCGTTTAACCTAACTTATATATTCCTTTTTACGTAGGCTTTTACTAAGTTTCGGGCCGACCTGAGCCAATGCGAGGCTGAGCTCCAGAAGGCCTCGGAGGAGAGGAACGCTTTGAAGCTCCTTTGCGGTTAAAATGATGAAGAGCTCGGGGACCTTCGAGCAGATTTGGCCAAGGCTCGTAAGGAAAAGGCCGAGCTAGACGAGCAGGTAACTATCCTTTTGAAAGAAAACGAACTCGACCCAACGACGGAGGCTAATACTTCTGTATCTCAGTTGCAGCAAAAGCTGGAAAGGATCGAGCTCCTCCGGGGGGAAGCCGATCAAGTCAAAGCCGATTGTGAGTGGTGGAAGGAGAACATGGACCGCCTTGCTACGGAGAAAGAGGCTACCTCGGCAAAACTGTCATCGGCCGAGGTCCAACTTCGGAGTATCAAAAAGAAAAGCTCAGCCCAGGACAAAAGGATCGAGGAGCTTGAAGCCGAGCTTGCTGAGGCCAGGCGAAGGTCGAGAAGACGAAGATCAAGGCTGACAAGTTCATAGTCGTGTACCTGGCGATGCCGAGGCTGCTCAAATGCAGCTAAGGGAGGCTTCTGACCGAGAGCGACGGAGCAATGATTTGGCGAAGTGCCAATCTCGGTGGGAGACCCTCGAGGAAATCTAGGCTTGAGGTTTTGACCTCTCCAAAGAGATAGCTCAAGCTAAGGCGCTTGAAGCTGATGCCAGGTTTCTTGTCTCCTCCGATGATGACAATGATGATGAAGGCAGCCAAGTCGGGTCCGATAACGACGAGGGGCCTGAAGGTGAAGCTGCCCCTGAGGGAGAAACCAAACCCGGGCATAGTTAGGATTTTATTTTTCCTTTTCTTTTTTGCAAGACCCCCGTCGGTCCCTTGAATATATTTTTGCCCATTTATATAAAGAAGTTTTCCCTTTTGTGCCTTCTCGACTTTTATCTTTTTATGCCTTGTAAAACTTTTAACACAATCTTATGCTTTGAATGGTGTGTTTGGGATTTTGGTCTTGGGTGGCTTCCTTGAAGTCACCACAGTCGAGTTCGAATAAGGTTCGAACTTGAGGCATCGGCTCTTTAAGGTTTATGTCGAATAATGATGAGTCCCCGAACCATAGTCAAGTCATTTTTTATTTGGGCTCTGAATAGTCGAACCCTTGGGTTCGGGTGGAGTATGAGTAAGATATCGAACTCTAAGTGTGTTGGCCCTTAGTCTCTTTAGATTGGGCCAATATGGCCTCTAAAGATGGCTATTATTCCCTTCGCTTAAAATACTTAGTAAATTTTTTTTATGCCTTAGCATGTATTTTTTTACCCATTGGGTTTTTTTGAGGGTTCGATGTCGGTTGAAACCCCTCTACTTTTGTGCCTTAACACGTTTGTGTTAAGATAATTTGATATCTCTTAATGTTTTTCGAGGGCTGATTTTATCAAAGTCCTTTTGATTATTTGCCTAGGGTAGCCTTTTTTAACCGGTTTTTCAAAGAATTTGAAGGCCTATTTTTATTACGGGATTCGGACGTCTCCGAGCCGCATTAATTTGGCCGTAGCCTTTGGGTATGCCTCTTGAGCTTATTCCCCAATAACACTTCCAACTTGTTCGAAGTGTTAGTCCCCGAGAATGATGTCCTTGGCCTATAGATCGAGGGGTGCCTCTTTGAGGTCTTATGAATTCGAGTTTAGATAACTCGAATATGTCGATCGTCGACAAAAGTCCTCGAGTGTTCGAGGCATATTTGCGCTTGGTCCTTGAGCCATTTCTCACAAAATCATAAGTATGGAGCTCGTATAGTAGAAAATTTTCTTTGAGACACAAGATGTTTGGTACAGAAAGAATGCTTCTTGGAATAATTTATACATGCGTACATGTTTTGCCATCGGGACTTGACTAGTCTATATGGACACGGTTCATTCGACTGTTTGGACCATTACAAAGTTTTCCTATCGAATCCCTTTGACATGAAGTACTTTTCTCGAAAACATAACATCCGAGGGTGATGCCCCCCCAGTATTCGAGGTTGATTGTAAAGAAGCCTTGGATGCTGTTGAATTTTTCTCAGGTAGCACATAATTGTTGCTTCGTTAAAAACCTCGCCGGAAAAACCCATTTGGGATAAAAATGATCTAAGGGAAAGAGAGTGCAACGCATGCTTTAAAACCTAAGGTTCTCGTGTTGAAGAGTTTCTCGATGTCTTCGATCAAACACCTGCAATTAGTTAGTATCAAATACAAATGGAAAGGGGGAAAGTCATACCTTAGCAATAATACCGTTTGAGGAGTGATATATTCCAATTGTTCGGCAATTGTTCGCCCTCCATTGTGCCAAGTTTGTAAGATCCCTTTCCGATGAAACCCAAGACATGATGTGGTCCTTCCCAATTCGGACCCAGTTCCCTTCGTTCGAGTCTCGAGTATTGAGGTGATTTTTCTCAGAACTAAGTCCTCGATTTCGAAGTGGCGAAGGTTGGTTCTTCTATTATAATATCTCTCGATTCTTTACTTTTGCGCAGCCATCCGAACAAGTGCAGCTTCTCGTTTTTCATCCAATAGTTCGAGGCTAGTATTCATAGCCTCGTGATTTGATTCATACGTTGCATGTCAAAATCTGGCACTAGGTTCCCCGACTTCGAGTGGAATTAAGGCCTCAGAGCCATATACTGAGGAGAACGAGGTCGCCCTCGTGCTGGACTTTGATCTTGTTCGATAGGCCCAAAGGACTTCGGGTAAAATTTCTCTCCACTTCCTCTTAGCGTCGTTCAACCTTTTATTTAAGTTCTGAATGAAAGTTTTATTCGTTGATTCGGCCTGTCCGTCCCCACCAGGATGATACGGTGTTGATAATATCCTTTTTATTTTGTGGTCCTCGAGGAATTTCATTACCTCGCTGCAAATAAATTGTTTTCCATTATCACACACTATTTCGGCAGGTATTCCAAATCGACATACAATGTGATCCCAGATGAAGTCTATAACCTCTTTCTTTCTCACTTTCTCGAACGCCTGTGCTTCAACCCATTTAGAGAAATAGTCAGTTATAAATAAAATGAACTTAGCTTTACCTGGGGCCGTTGGCAGAGGGCCAACGATATGCATCCCCCATTTCATGAATGGCCACGAGGATAGGACTAAATGATGTTGTTCTCCGGGCTGGTGGATCATTGGTGCGAACCTTTGACATTTATCACATTTTTGAACAAACTCCTTAGTGTCTTTTTCCATGCTATCCCAGTAGTATCCTGCTCTGACGATTTTGCAAATCAGTGATTCAGCGCCGGAATGGTTCCCACAAGTGCCTTCATGGACCTCTCGTAAAACATAATCGGTGTCTCCTGGTCCTAAACATACTACCTATGGTCCATAGAATATCCTTCTGTATAATGTTCCATTTCATCCAATGTGAATCGAGCAGCTTTGGTTCGTAAGGGCCTCGACTCTTTAGGGTCTGATGGGAGCTTTTTGTTCTTCAAGTATTCAATATATTTATTCCTCCAATCCCAGGTTTAGCTTGTAGAGTTTATCTTGGCATGATCTTCCTCGATCACAGACCTCGAGATTTGAACGACAGTCCACGAGCTGATCTCATTTTCCTCCACCGATGACCCCATATTTGCGAGTGCATCGGCCTCACTGTTTTGTTCTCGAGGTACATGTTGTAAAGTCCATTCCTTGAAACGGTTCAAAGTTACCTGCAGGTCCAAATACCTTTGCATTCTATCCTCTCGAACTTCGAAGATTTTGTTTACTTGGTTCACCACCAGTAAAGAGTCACACTTGGCTTCAATGACTTCTGTTCCCAAGATTTTAGCTAGCTCGAGACCTGCAATCATGGCCTCGTACTCGACCTCATTGTTAGTCAACCTAGAAGTTTTGATAGATTGTCTAATAGTGCTACCCGTGGGCGGCTTCAAAATGATGCCTAGCCCGGACCCCTTCACATTCGAAGCACCGTCTGAAAAGGGTCCATACCCCCGATGATGTGCCTGATTTTAACAAAAGTTCTTTTTCAACTTCAGGTACAAGGGTTGGCGTGAAATCGGCCATGAAGTCTGCCAAAATTTGAGACTTAATGTCCATTCGGGGTTGATACTCGATATCGTACCCACTAAGTTCGACGGCCCATTTGGCCAATCGGACCGATAGTTCGGGCTTGTGCAAAATATTACGAAGTGGGTAAGTGGTTAACATGCATATGGGGTGACATTGAAAGTATGATTTTAACTTTCTAGAGGTGCTTATCAATGCAAGTGCCAGTTTCTCCAAGTGTGGATATCTAGTTTCTGCTTCTCCTAAGGTTCGACTTACATAATAAACGGGAAATTGCGTACCTTGCTCTTCTCGAACTAGGACACCACTTACCGCGATTTCCGATACTGCCATATATAAGTAAAGTTTCTCAGCTGCCTTTGGAGTGTGAAGCAGTAGTGGACTTGATAGGTATCGCTTTAGTTCCTCTAATGCATGTTGGCATCCGGGGTCCAGGTGAAATTGTTCTTCTTCTGCACTGCTTTTACACTGTCCACGACGGTGATGTCCTCGATGGCCTTGATTTTATCGGGGTTAATCTCGATCCCCCGATTTGACACCATGAAGCCCAGGAATTTGCCCGAACCAACCCCGAAAGCACATTTATCGAGGTTGAGCTTCATGTTATTTTTCCTCAAAATCTTGAACGTTTCCTGCAGATGAGCCAAATGGTCCTCTGCGCGCAGGGACTTAACTAGCACGTCATCGATATAAACTTCCATTGACTTACCTATTTGTTCTTCGAACATTTTATTTACTAGGCGTTGGTAAGTAGCTTGATATTAGGCTATATAGATGAAATTTACACCTTAATATTGCCATGCTTTATTGTTGTTTTATAGGCAAATTGATAACAAAATGCTCTAATTGATGTTCTTTTGCTTTATAGGGAATAATCTAAGTGAGGAAGCACTACGGAGTGTTTTGGAGTCAATAATATGAAGAAAATACCCTATCAAGAAGTACCCGAGCATAAAGAAGAAAAAAATGGACTGAAGCAAAATCCACCGCGACCGCAATGGAACCGCGGCAGAACCGCGATAGATTAATTAAACGAGGCAGAATGCTCAGTGTTCACCGCGGTCGTGCCGCGGTCTTGCTGCGACCGCGGTGAACTGTTCACGTGCCAGAAATTTGGAGACCAAAGTGTAAATCGGGAAAAACTTGTTCCAAACCCTTATAAACTTTAGAAGCTCGCCCAAGACATGTTTAAGCTTGTTTTTAGACTACTTTGGAGGCTAGAACAAGTTTGGGAAGAGCAACTAAACATTAGAGTTCATCTATCTTCTCTTGATTATTGGAATTACCAATTATGAATAATTTAGTAGTTTTATCTTGTTTTGTCATGAGTAGCTAATTTCTTAGTCTAGGGTGTTGATGGAACCTTTTGAAGGATGAATTTCTTGTTATGTTAATATAGTTTGCCCGGTTTAATCTCTATTTGTTCAACTATGTTCTTATTGTAGTTAATTAACAGGATCCTCAATTAGCTGTGCCTATTTAGTGTGCATAACTCCGGAGAGAGTGCATATTTAGGTAATTGTTGAACAACACCACTCCCAAAGTATATGAGGGATCAATAACTGAGGGTTTAAAGGCAGGATTAGGGATAACGAAGCCTTGGGTGTGATCTAAAGTGAGCTGTAATAAATAAAGCCAGCTAGCGTATCTCGGGAGAGTGCGTCTAGTAAATTATTTTGATTACTCGGGAGAGATTTACGGTAATAATAGTGCTCATGATTGATAGAGATGATTAGGCAAATCTATGTGAAGCATAACCGGAAGGATTCCATCAATAGGGAAAATCATAACCTTAGATCCTTCTCTTAATTGTTTACAACTTAATCATAGTTTGTTTTCAGCTGCTTATTTACATTCATTCTTAGTTAGTAGAAACATCTTCAATTGTTATTCACAATGTTTGGTAAGTTGATTCCGTGGAATTTAGTAAGTCTAACGAGAGTAATTGATAGGTTTATTCCTTGTGGGTTCGACTCTGGGCTAAATACTCAGATTATATTTGCAACGTCCGCGTGTCCTTTTTATAAGGCATAGTTGGGCGGGACCAATTTCGGCGACGTTGCCGCGGAATTAACGGTGTTATCAATTACAATTGAAAGAACTACAGAAATTCTTAATGTAATCAGTTTTCTCTATACCCAATCTATACATTGAAATTTTAACGTTTGTTGACTTGGTTGTACAGGTGCATGCCTAGAAACTCAACGAGAACTGGTGAAGTATTCGAAGCTTTATCTGATCCCGAGAAAGTTTTTAAGGCCTTGAACCGGGCCAACCGGAAAAGCAAACAGCAACAAACAATTGAACAAATCGAACCGAACATGGGAGATCACGAAGAAAACCCACCTGCACCAATAGCGCCAGTGGCACCTCTTGTGCCAGAGGCTGCTCTCTATGACTGGGCACAACCCACAACTGAAAATCTGGCCACAGCGATTTTAGTCCCACAAATACAGGCTGAATCGTTCCAAATCACGAACAACATGCTGCACCTGTTGCAGAACAAGGGACTATTTTCGGGGTCACAAATCGAAGATCCTCAACAGCACTTGAAGAATTTCCTGTCAATCTGCAAAACCCAAAGGCAGCCCAACGTAACTCAGGAAGCAATCAAGCTGTTATTGTTTCCATTCTCAGTGACAGGAGCTGCCCAGACCTGGCTAAACTCACTCCCCATAAATTCCATAACAACTTGGGAGGAGTTAGTCAAGCAATTCGAGAACAAGTTTCATCCATCGAACAAGACTGCTCAGCAAATTGATGAAATCTTGAGTTTCAAACAAAGACCAATGGAGACACTGCAGGAAACATGGGAAAGATTCAAGGGGATGCTGGTTATATGTCCACACCACGGTATTCCAGATCAGATGTTGGGGCAGCGATTCTACATGGGTTTGGCAGATGGCGTAAAGGGCAATGTTGATGCTTCAGCTGGTGGAGCATTTTTGAGCAAAACATGGAGAGAAAGCCAAAGTCTGCTTGATAAGATGGCGCAGAATTCGGGATGGACAACCAGGAACGCACCTATCACTCCAGTGGTGCACTCAGTGCCTTTAGATCCATCCAACACTCTTGCTGAAAACATGGCCACGTTGATGACACAAATGAGTATACTCACCAAGAAGGTGGAAGAGTCAGGGCAGAAGCAGCAGGTACACATTGTAGATACTACCAATGGGGGCTTGTGCACATCTTGCATTAGTCAGCCAATTGGTAACCAGTGGAATGCGGAACATAATGATCATCACTACCCTGAAGACATGAATTATGTGTCTAAATATGGAGGCCAGAGACAGGGTGGTCAAAATTGGGGTCAGCAGCAGCAGCAGCCATACAGGCCAGTCCAACCACAACTCAACAATGGAAACATGAGAGGAATGAGACCTCCCAATAATATGGCGCCTTACCAAAGGCCACAGGGATACAATAATCAGAATCAGCAGCAGGGGTATCATCCTCCTCAGCAACAGCATGGTGGACGGCAGGAAGATGGGTTTGCTAGACTTGAGGCAATGATGCAGCAAGTTATTGGGTCAAACGTAAAAATCAATGAAAGAGTAGATGCACATGATTCAGCTATTAAGAATATTGAAGTGCAGATGGGCCAAATTTCGATGTCTTTGAATAATCGTCCTCATGGGACATTACCTGCAGACACTCAAATAAATCCAAAAGATCAAGGCCCCAAGCAGCTGATGGCAGTGAGTCTACGAAATGGCAGAGACTTAGACGTGGAGCAAGAGAGGGCTCGAGAAAGCAGACAGGCTGAGACACTTATACCTGTGCCTATTGAGCTAGATGATTCAACGAAACTGACAGAGGTGACAGTCTAGCCTGCTCAGGAAGAACAGAACATTCAGATTGAGGCTGACAAAGAAGCTGAGACAGCCCAGGAACAAGTAGTTGAGGTGGCAGCTGATAAAGAGCAATCCCAAATCATTGGGAAGAAGAGACCTCCCGCACCATTCCCTCAGAGGCTGGCCAAGTACCAATAAAAGGAGCAATACAAGAAATTCTTGGAGATGCTGAAATAAATCCAGGTAAATATTCCATTGATAGATGCTTTGGAAGAGATGCCTGGATATGCAAAAATGATGAAGGACTTAATGTCCCGAAAATTCGATTTCCAAGACTTGGCCACGGTGACTCTTACTCGGACCTGCAGTGTAGTGGTGACTAGACCAATTGCTGAGAAGCTATCTGACCCAGGGAGCTTTACAATTCCCTGCACCATTGGTAATTTTTCTTTTGCCAAGGAACTTTATGATCTAGGGGCCAACATAAATCTTATGCCCCTGGCGATTTATAAGAGGCTGGGGATTGGAAGAGCTGGACCCACTTCTATGTTGTTGCAGCTGGCTGACAGGACTGTAAAAAGACCTTTTGGTATCCTGGATGATGTGTTGATTCAGGTAGGGAAATTTGTGTTCCCTGCAGATTTTGTGATCTTAGACTGCAAGGTGGATGAAGAAATTCCCATAATTTTAGGAAGGCCGTTCTTGGCCACTGGGAGAGCTCTCATTGATTGTGAGACTGTGGAGCTCAAGATGAGATTGAACGATGAAGAAATAACATTCAATGTGCAAAAATCTATGAGGCGACCAAGTGAATTCGCCAATTGCTCTCTTATCGATGCCGTGGATGTAATTGTAGAAACTGATGATGAGATGCTGACTATTGAGGACCCTCTTGCTGCATGTCTGATGAATTTAGATGAGGTGAATGGAGAAGAACTGACAGAATGGGTGTTGGCGTTAGAGGGCAGAGGGTTCTGGGATAGAACTCTTGAATTTGAGCCCTTACACTTAGAAAATAGAGAAAATCCTCCAGCTAAGCCAGCCATTGAAGAACCACCAAAGCTGGAATTGAAGCCATTGCCCGCCCATATAAGGTATGAGTTCCTTGGACCTGACTCCACATTACCTGTTATTATCTCATCTAGTTTGTTAGATGTGTAGGCACAACAAATCTTGCAGGTACTCAAGGTGTGTAAGAATGTCATTGGGTGGACCTGGCAGACATTAAGGGGATCAGCCCCGCCTACTGTATGCATAAAATTCTACTGGAAGAGGGACACAAACCTTCCAGGGAACATCAAAGAAGGCTGAACCCCAATATGAAGGAAGTGGTGAAGAAAGAAGTGATAAAGTGGTTAGATGCGGGAATCATTTTCCCAATCTCTGACAGCAGCTGGGTCAGCCCGGTGCAATGTGTGCCTAAAAAGGGTGGCATGACGGTGATAAAAAACGATAACAATGAACTGATATCAACACGAACCGTCACGGGCTGGAGAATTTGCATGGACTACAGAAAGTTAAATCTAGCCACCCGGAAAGACCATTTCCCACTTCCATTCATCGATCAGATGCTAGACAGATTGGTAGGGAGGTCTCACTTCTGTTTTCTGAATGGGTACTCAGGGTACAATCAAATCTCTATTGCACCTGAGGACAGAGAAAAGACCTCCTTCACTTGGCCTTATGGCATTTATGCCTTTCGGAGGATGCCATTTGGCCTATGCAATGCACCCGCCACACTCCAAAGGTGCATGATGGCCATATTCACTGACATGGTAGAGGACATAATGGAGGTATTCATGGATGATTTCTCAGTGGTGGGGAACTCATTCGATGAGTGCCTTATAAATCTGACTCATGTACTGAAACTGTGTATTGAGACTAACCTGGTTCTTAATTGGGAGAATTACCATTTCATGGTACAAGAGGGTATAGTCTTGGGGCACCGGGTGTCAAGTAAAGGGATTGAGGTGGATCGCGCTAAAGTTGACGTGATAGCAAGCTGCCACCTCCAACTTCAGTCAAAGCAATCAGGAGCTTCCTCGGGCATGCCGGTTTTTACCGGAGATTCATAAGAGACTTTTCAAAAATTGCCAACCCTCTCTGTAAGTTGTTAGAAAAAGATCACCCCTTCTTGTTTTCTGATGATTGCAGGGTAGCATTCGAGGAGCTAAAAAAGAGGCTGGTCACAGCACCTATCATTATTGCCCCCGACTGGGAGCAGCCATTTGAACTCATGTGTGATGCTAGTGACTACGCAGTGGGGGCAGTGCTGGGACAACGGAGAGACAAACTAATGCATCCAATCTACTATGCAAGTAGAACGCAGAGTGGAGCCCAGCTGAACTACACTGTGACGGAGAAGGAGATGTTGGCTGTGGTGTTTGCTTTCGATAAATTCAGATCATACCTGATCGGCTCTAAGGTAATTGTATACACTGACAATGCAGCTCTCAGGTACTTGATTGAGAAGAAGGAATCTAAACCGCGCCTAATTCGTTGGGTGCTGTTACTCCAAGAGTTCGACCTCGAAATTCGTGACCGTAAGGGTATAGAAAATCAAGTCGCTGATCATCTATCACGACTTGAGGGAGCTAAAAATTCAAATGAGGTTGAGGACATTCTGGAAACCTTTCCAGACAAGCAACTGCTCGCCACAAGTCTTAAGAAAGTGCCATGGTACGCAGACTTTGCAAACTACCTGGCTTGCGGTATAGTTCCTTATGATCTTTCCTCTATATAAAAGAAAAAGTTTTATCGTGACTGCCGCATTTATTATTGGGATGAACCTTATCTGTTTTGAATATATGTTGATAATATGATCCGGAGGTGTGTCCCCGAGATAGAGCGATCTTCTATTTTGCAGGCATGTCATGCATCAGCGTATGGAGGGCATTTTGGAGGAATTAGGACAACTGCAAAAGTGCTAGAGGCCAGGTTCTTTTGGCCAACAGTGTTCAAAGATGCGCACCAATGGGTGAAGGTCTGCAATGAATGTCAGCGAACCGGGAAAATTTCCCGGCGCCATGAGATGCCCATGAACCCGATTCAAGAGGTGGAAGTGTTTGATGTTTGGGGAATTGACTTCATGGGACCCTTCATCAGCTCCTTTGGCAATAAGTACATACTTGTTGCTGTAGACTATGTGTCCAAATGGGTAGAAGCTGCAGCATTTCCCACTAATGATTCAAGAGTAGTGGTGGGGTTGTTGAAGAAGAACATATTCACCTATTTTGGGACACCGAGAGCTATCATCAGTGACGGAGGCACCCACTTCTGTAATCGAGCCTTTGAGAAGTTTCTAGCAAAGTATAATGTGCGTCACAAGGTGGAAACATCGTATCATCCGCAGACAAGTGGATAGGTGGAAGTGTCTAATAGAGAGATAAAGAGTGTATTGACCAAGACTGTAAACGCCACAAGAACTGATTGGGCGAAAAAGCTAGATGATGCACTCTGGGCTTATAGAACTACTTTTAAAACACCAATTGATATGTCACCATATAAGTTGGTGTTTGGGAAGGCTTGCCACTTGCTAGTGGAACTTGAACACAAAGCTTAGTGGGCACTGAAACAGCTGAACCTAGATATCGAGGCTGCGGGCACAACGAGAATCACTGAATTGCATGAGCTCAACGAGTTCAGATATCTGTCTTTTTAGAGCACAAGGTTGTACAAGGAAAGGATGAAGAGGTTGCATGACCGGAACATTGTTGAGCGACATTTCAACCCCGGGAACAAGGTATTGCTCTATAACTCAAGATTAAGGTTATTCCCGGCAATGCTCAAGTCACGATGGACTGGTCCATTTCGAGTGGTCGAAGTATTCCCTTCAGGAGCTGTGGAGATTGCCACGGAGAAAGAGTCTCACACATTTAGAGTCAATGGGCAGCGATTGAAGCTATATGTAGGTATGAGTGAACCAAAAGAAGTGACAGAGATCCACCTGACAGAACCTCAGAGGTCGAGCGAACTGTAAATGCGCTTATCTGCGTCGTGCTGCGACGTTAAATCAGGCGCTGTGTGGGAGGCAAGCCACGAATGATGTTGTTAGTGTTTTCTTCTGTAACTTCCTAAAAAAAAACCAAAAAAAAAATGGGCAGCACCGCGACCGCGGTAGAACCACGGCAAGACCGCGGTGAGAGGAAAACATCTGCCTCGCGTAATCCAACCCACCGCGACCGCGGTGAAACCGCGGCAAGACCGCGGTGAGAGGCAAATATTCTGCCTCGTGTTATTTAACCCTCCGCGGCCGCGGTCGATCGCGGTGGGTACCAGGTATGTTTTTTTTATTTTAATCTTTTTCCTCTTTCTTTCTTTTTTCTTCTTCTTTTATTTTTCTAACCCCTAATTAAATAACCCTAAAACACCCGACCCCCCTTCTCTATTTCTCTATCTCTCTCTCTCTCTAAATCCTAACTCCCCAAATCCCTCCTCTCTTCTTCTTTACTCCTCATACTTCCCCCATCCCCACTCCTCTAATTCTCTCCTCCATCAAGGTATGTCTCGTCTCCCTTCCCTCATCTTTTGTATTTTATTTTAGTTGTTATGTAGTTGTATGTTGTAATGGTGTAGTAAATTTTAGATTTTTGTTAGTTTTTTTCTCGTTTTCTTTTGAATTTCGTTTTGGGACTGATTGGTGAAGGGGCTGTGTTTATAATGTGGTGGAAAAATGTATGTTGGTGGGTGTTGACTGAAGTGTTGTGGGGTGTGATGGTGTAGTAGAATCTTTGATTTGGTGGAAGCTTTGTTGTATCCATATGGGCTATGTGTATGAAGAAAGTGTCTTTCCCACAAGATGTTTGGGAAATTGCCCCAATGGAGTTATAAGTGCTAATGTGACATGGTTGTGGTGAAGTCTGAGTAACCACCCATAGTCACACATTTCACACACTCACTGATAGGCGTTTCTCTGTTTGACAGGTACAATGAATCCATCTAGGAAGAGACGCAACACCGAGTCCTCCGCTAGTGGACCGAGAAGCTTCTCGAAAGCTAGGGGCAAGCCAGTGCACCACAGTTTGACTGCGCTAGGTTTGTCTCCAAACCGGCGGAGGACAGGTACAATGCAAAGGTAGCTAAGAAATTGTTACATGAGGTGCATATTGATCGAGCAGCAATAGAGGTGGAATGCCCGAATATCTTCAATGAGTTGAGGAGGTGTCAGCTGGACATCTTCTTCGAGGAACCGGAGGAGGCCAATGTTTGGATGGTTAGGGAGTTCTATGCTAACTGCCCGGAACATGAGAATGGGGTTGTTACTGTGCTCAATACCCGAGTGAATGCGTCCATCGAGGCCATCCGCAGGGTGTACGGCTGCCAGTGTTCAGGGGAGAATCTGATGATTATCGTACTTTTAGCCAAACACGTGCCTTGTGGGGAACTCTTCATGAGACTATCTGTATGCCAGATAGAGAATACCTATGGATAAAGCCCATGATCACACTTAACTCCCAATCTCTCAATTGGGAGGCTAAGTGTTGGCTCACCATTATCAACAGTCGGCTGTTGCCCTCCAGCAATACGACCGATGTCAATCTACCACGGGCGTCAGCGATCTACTGTTTCATGGCCCACAGGGATTTTGATGTGGCCCGGCTCCTCCATGACGAGATGTTCATTAGATCACCTGAGTTACTCAAAGGCTTCTACTTCCACTCTCTAGTCACCAGGCTGTGCCGAATTGCTAGAGTCCCTGAAGACCCTAGAGTCGATGGGAAATTGCCAGTGAAAGCCCCGTTCCTGGCAAGAAAAATCAGAATTGGGATAGAACCGGTGGTGAATGTTGAGGACTCGGTCATATTTCTGCTTCTGCGGCACCGCACCTGCGGAATTTCCATCGCAGGTGCGGAACCCTCTTAATGTACCATTTTCCGTATTTGCGGTCAACCCATCGCACCTGCGGTGTGCACCTGCGACTCATCTTCCGCTTCTGTGGAATGGATCAAACTCTACAGCGTCCACATCTGCGGCTCTCAACTCGCACATGCGACCTCGCACCTGCGGCTCCCCTTCCGTGGGTGCGGAAACACCAGCAGAAATCACACCAGTAGCCCTCAAACACCAAAAACCCATCCGTCAACCATCCGAAACATACTCGAGGCCCTCGTGACCTCAACCAACAATACCGACAAGCCACATATCAACATACGAACTGAGCCGAACCTTCGGAACACTCAAAACAACATCAAAACATTGAATCACCCTTGGATCAAGCCTAAAAATTCCTAAACCTCCGAATTCCGCAAATGATGCCCAAACCTACCAAACCTCGTCCGAATGACCTAAAATTTTGCACACACATCACAAATGACACTACGAACCTATTCCAACTTCCAAAATTCCATTCCGACCCCGGTATCAAAATTTCCATTGCCGACCGAGAAACGCCAAATTTCCAATTTCGCCAATTCAAGCCTAATTCTACCACGGACCTCCAAATCACATTCCGGACGCGCTCCCAAGTCCAAAGTTACCTCGGAGCTAACCAAATCATAAAAATCCAAATCCGAGATCGAATACTCAAAAGTCAAAACTTGGTGAAACTTTTCAAATTTAAAGCTTCAAGTTGAGGATCATTCTTCCATATATGTTCCGATTAACCTGAAAACCAAAATCGAGGATATACATAAGTCATAATACATCATGCGGGGCTAGTCATGATCGGAAACTGGCGAGAAAAGTGCAAATGCTCAAAACAATCGGCCGGGTCGTTACACCACCGCATGCGTATCAATATCACAATATATTAGAGATCGCACCGCAAGTGCCCAATACCACAACTTGCCAAAGAAGTCAACAATAATAATGTTTCCATAAGAAATAGCCCATGGCTCAACAACAATATGTACAAGAGTCTCAACAATAGCAACCGAGTGAATAACTCAACAAGAATGGTATTTCAACAATTGACAACTCTTCCTCAATGCGATCACGGTTTTTACAACACCAAAACTCAACAATAAGATATTTCAAGAAATAGCAACTTCAACTAAGAATGTAAGGGCAAATAACAAGTATTAACAATGTCAAGTGAAGCATGTAAGGATAGATTAACGATGACGAATATAACATGTTATGACAACTCAATTAAAGTCATGACAAGAATCTACATAGCTTTAACCGGCCAATTACCACATTTAGCCCGTGTACCTACTCGTCACCTTGCGTACACGGCGTTCACGTACCACAATTAACACAAAACAACACCAATCCTAAGGGGTAATCCCCTCCCCCCCCCCACAAAGTTAGGCAAGATACTTACCTCAAAACACGCTAACTCAATCCACTAGTAAGCCTTTTCCGCGAATATCCAACTCCGAACATCTCAAATCTAGCCAGAATAACTTTATACCATAAATACAAACCATAGGAAACTATTCCGAATAATAAAGTTGCAATCGTTAAAGAAAATCAAATAGTCAACCCCGGGCCCGTATCTTGGAAGCCAACCAACCTTAGAAAATCCGATCACCCATAAATCCGTCTAATTTACTACACGTTTTAGAGATATTGTGTATTTTTAACCTTTTAATCCGCTTTAAATTATTTATGGAGTTTATTTAAATAAGACGCGATGTCGCGTACTTATTTTTGTGAACACATTGCGAATCGCGTCACGTGAAACGCACCCGCACTTTACAACATGTTTAATTTAATTATTATTTGAAGTTATGATCGAGTCACGTGAAACGCACACCCGAATTGGGATTTACGTATCGTGACCATACCACGGGAACCATACCCATGGCCACGATGATTTATTATTGAACGCGCCTAAAGCAAACTACGATGTTTGTGAATATTAACGGCATAAGCATGCTCCTAACGGTGAAAGCCATAAAATAAGAATAGAAGTAACAAAACGTTTAAAACCCAATTTGTTTACATGTTCAATGTAACCCCTATGACCCCTTCAAACAACTAATTTTTATTTCTAGCAACATACCAAATCTATACGACAAGCTCGATCCTGTAACACCACAAAGACATAATATTAAACAACGGATAATAAAGAAATTTAGTTAAGCAGAAGAAGTGGATTTCAAATGACAAAGTTGAAGCTCCTAAACCAGACTGTTATGGAAGTAGTTCTCAAAATCAATATACTCTAAAGGATGAAAACATAGTTGCCTTTCTTTCATGCCTCTATGATGACACGTCCAAAAAGAAGCAAGAAAAGGAAATCTTAAAATGGACCAAAGACAACTTCTCAAATATTGATATCAAACTTTGAAGGATCTTTCCAAACGCAAATATAGAACTTATACTCTCAGGTATATCAAATAGAAGATTAAACCTAGTTAGTGACAAAGAATATTAGTGAACTCCTAATTAATAAACTTAGGATCTTCTTCAAAACACTTGTTCAAATAGCAAATCTAAACAATAGCTCGTAGTTCTTCAATAAACATATAAAATCTCATTCCTTTAGCAATCTAAGAAATTGAAGAAAAACCATTAACGATCTGTTTATCTACTCAAGATGAGCATGAAGTATACTGTATGTCAACTATAATACTTTTAAAACTCAAAAATCAGATTCAACACAAACTCCATAAAGCTACAAGTTCATACATGTGTTAAACTCACTTCAATCAATAAACAAAGCTCACCAGAAGAAGCTAAAGGAGAAGCAAACAGCCACAGTCATATGAACTTAACCAATAACAAATTAACAAATACAATTAATTACATTAAAATAAAGAGAAGATAACATAATGAACCTGTTGAGGAAGAATTACTTTAACAAAATCAGAAGAGACAGTGAGTACAAATTCAATGGCCAACTCCAAACGATAAAATCGCCGCAGAAATCGAACGGAACCGCGAACGCACCTTAAACAGCGCCTCAGCTCACTTCAAACCTCAGATAATCTCCATGTTTAAGAAGCTAAAAATTTGAAGAGAAAGAGAACTCATTTTTTTGTATTTGTTCTGATTTTTCCGAAATTTAAATCACAAGGTTAACACTCCAAAACAATGATGCTTTTTCATCGATTCTCCTTTATTTTTTTTGTCTCTAATTTCCATATTCTTCTTTTTGTGTGTATGTGTTGTGTGTGTGTTTTTCTTTACGTGGTGTGGGGTTGAAGACACAAAATGAGGAGGTTGGCTGAAGGTTGGAGGAATTGGGTTAATGGCCGATTTTTGGGTGAAGGGGATGGCTGCTGTTCTTTTTTTTTTTAGGGTTAGAGGGAAGGGTTCTTTTAATGAGAGGGATTGGGCCGGTACGGGTCGGGTACATCTTGGGGAGATTTGAGTAATTTTTTGGGCCATTTGGCCCAGCAGAGTGCTTTTTTCAATTTCTTGCCTCCACCTTGTATTTTAAATGGTCTCTTAATTAAATCCTATATCAAACCTCATCTGCAAAATTAATCTATTCATTTGTTTTAATTCAAAATTAAGCTAATTAACTAATTGACTAATTAACTAAAAATGTAAAAGAAAAGAAGAGTAGCTAAAATATAATTTGTGATTTTTATATTTTAACAATGCAATTAGTGTCTAAACATGCAATTTAATCTAAAATGCAACAAGTAAAAGATAAAAAATATATTTGATGGTTTTTAGGATTTTTTCATATATTTCTAAATATGCATGAATGCAATTAAATGCAAATAAATGCAAACAAACATCCTTAAAATTCTATAAAAACTAAAAATAATTAGAAAAAGACTATTTTTTGTGAATTTGTAAGAGTATTTTTCATTGGGCAAAAATCACGTGCTCACAGCTGCCCCTCTTTTCTCGGAAACATGAAGAGTTATCGGAAAAATATAAAATGAGCAATTATGAGCAATTTTTGCCCGTTTGATACTCCATGGGAAGCGTTTTAAAAAAGTTTGACCGAACCTTGCTTCGGAGGTTGCCTTCATATCCTTGGCTATAATGGAATCAGGTCAGTGTAGTTCTGGAAGCTTTAGTAGCTGGGACTACCGGAAAGCTGTGATTTCACTGTTGTTTACTTCTTGTTGATCTCCTTATTACAACAAAGTCAAAATGAAAAAGACTAACTAAGCCTATCAGCTACGAGTTACAAGATTCCTATCTATGAGTCTTTTGAAGCTTAATCTTGAGTCTTGGCTGGTTCTTCACGCAAA